>NW_026652284.1:80426819-80486940 GCF_009828535.3 Hylobates moloch
AAAAAAAAAAAAAAAAAAAAAAAAAAAGAATGGATGTATATTGAACTCCAGTTTAACACAGAACAAGCACGATAGAAGAACGTACAAAGTAATGTGATGGCACAGAAGGATTCGTTAACTATTAATATATTCTGGAAATTAAGGAAGATGTATAGAGAAAGTGGGCTGCTAGAGTTGAATTTTAAGAATGAACAGGCAATGTCAGGTAGACAAGGGAGAAGAGGGGAATTCAGCAAAAGTAACAGCCAATGCATCAAGATAAAGGAGTATGACACCTACCATGTACCCACAAAAATTAAAAATAAAAATAAAAGATACAAGAGCACAAAATAATAGGTTACATTTGGTGAACTGCAAGCAGTGAGACATATTCAACTTTAATATTTTAAGGGAGAATAGCAGAAATAAGACTGGAGAGAAAGGATGAGTTCATTGAGGACCTACTATCGTATGCTGTAACTCTCAACTTACACTGTTGAACCAATGATTCTCATAGGGTGGTTCCTAGATCAGCAACATCACCATCACCTGAGATCCTGTTAGAAATACAAATTCCCTCCTAAGCAAATTAAAACAGGAACAGAAAACCAAACACCATATGTTTTCACTTATAAGTGGGAGCTAAACATCTAGTGCTCATGGACATAAATGGCAACAATAGACACTGGGGACAACTAGATGGGAGAGGGAAGGATGGAGATAAGGGCTGAAAAACTACCAGGTACTATGCTCTGTACCTAGGTGAAGGGATCATTCATATCCTAAGGCTCAGCATGACGCAATATACCCAGGTAACAAACCTGCACATGTACACCCCTGAATCTAAAATAAAAGTTGAAAAGAAAAAAGAAAGATAAGCAACTTATCGGTCCCCTCTGTATAACAAAATCTCTGGGGAAGGAGCTCAGCATTCTGAGTTTTAACAAGCCCTCTGATCATTCTAACGCATGCACATGTTTAAGAATCACTGCTTTACAACAAGGAGGAGCCACTGAAGAGTTTTTAGCTGAGGAGAGGCAGAATCCAGATGAAGACAAACTGCAAAGCCACATTCTGTTGGTTACTTCATGCTGATTCTCATGGGTATTCGTATATGAGGTGGTGCCAGCCGTCTGTGTTTGATACCCAGGAGAAAGAGCCCTCGTCTTTCATTAGTACCCAAATTCCTGTTGTTTGCTTAAAAAGAAGCTCTCTTAAACATCAAGTCCTTTGTTTTAACCATTTCTAAGCTTATCTATAAAACTCCTATAGTTTAGTAAGTAACAATACAAGACACATAGGGTATGGGAGACAGAAATGAATGATGTAGAAAGTCTCTTCTCCGAAATGCTAAGTTGGCTGATTTAGAGAATGCTCAACCTTAAATCAATATAACAGGAAAAACGTCAGTTTGAGCCTCAAACCCAATCCTCCACAAGCTGTTACAGACTGCTCTTTTCCTTAGTTAATTTTCTTATTTCAAGGATATCATTTTCCAAATATTCCAAAATGAATTGACCTGAAGGTGGTGAAAGCTAACTTTGTGGTACTAGTCATCCATGTGTGAAAAATATTTTCACAGAAAAAGCAAGTGCATGAAAATATTTTTACCAGAGTAAATTGCTGGTTCCACATTTCTTTGAAAAGGGGAGAGAAAAAAAACCTGTGAATAATTAGTGATGTACTTAAACTGCCAGCCCAGCACCAGTGAAACTTACCGGGTGCCAAATTATTTAGCTGAACAGTATTTAAATTAAAAACTAATGACTAGGTTAATTTAATACATGTTCATCTCTGCTCCAACTCTGTCTTTACTAATGAGCTCCAAAGCTATATTTTAAACATGCATCCCTAGTCAGTGAATGGAAAACATCTGACTACTTGAATGTAACAAGTCAGTTACCAATAACAACTTCTTTTAATCTAAGCTTTACTGTCATTTTAGATGTTTAACCATAAACTGTTTACTAGACATATTCACCAATGGGATGAAATGAATAATGTGCCACATAAAATGTATAGAAAATATCCTTAGTTAATAAATGAGTTAGGTAATTTGAGTGCTGTATTTTTGAGCTACAAGTCTTATCAAAACACCCAGAGGTATAAACACTGAACTAAGCAGTTTCCTAGAGCTTTATCAACACCTGCAAAAATCAATTTCTGAGTATTTAGATTTTGGCAAGAGAAGACCCAAACCCTTCATCCCCCTTCATCCCATGCATTCCCCCAAAATATACTCTCTCTCTCTCTCCCCACTGGCCCCCCACGACAGTCCATCTAGCATATAACTCCTTCATAAAGCTGCAAGAAATTATAATTGTTTACAGATTTTAAAAAGTGTGGAGAATCAGTCTAAAAAAGAAGTTATGGTAAAATTCCAACAGCACATAGCTAAGCATGGTCTGGCAAACACATGACATACCTATCCTTGCGAGGAGGGTATAGAACAGGCCACCCCTTCAGCTTCTGCAAACTATAAATGTCACAAACATTTGAAACCACCCACAGAGGACAAACCTAAATCTATGTGGGCTCATCTACTCAATCCCACAACAGTCACTAAGCATAAAACATACAAAACAAAGCCAAAAGGAAAAAAATGTTTTCACACTATAGCACAGAAGAAAACTTAATAAGCAAACACTTGTCCATAAAGAGTTGACAGCAAAAAACCTCCCAGACACCAGATGAAAACAATATCTGAATGTGAACTTGGCACAAGAACAAACGGAATGAAGTTATGAAAGCTAGGATTTGGAAAGTGCCGTAATCATTTCTAATAGCAGCAACTGTCCTGGATTCCCCTCATCAAAAAATAACATGGAGGCAGGCTACCAGCCACCAGTTTCAGGATCTTACAATGTGTCCCAAGGATATAATGGTGTAATGGAAAGAAATAGTGTAGGGGCCAGAATGCCTGATCCCTAAGCCCATTTCTACCACAATCCGGTTATGGGACCTTAGGCATGTCATTACAGATAGGGAAAAAGTCTCAGAAGTCATCTCAGAGATGACCTAAGGGCCCTATAATCTATATCTACACTCTAGGGCTTAGGCTATTGCTTTTGGTGGGGGCTGAGGGTGGAGGTGGGTGAAGAAAGGAAGCAGGAGAAAAGATTAGAAGGTTTACTTGTTTATACTAAGGATCTTACATGGAAGATGTTGAAATAAAAACAGAATCACAACCAAGAAGCTTTGGGAGATACAGAAAAGACCTGTCCTTGCCCCCAGGAAATTTACAATGTAGCTCCTGAGATAAAATAAACAGAGAAGAAGGAAATTTTCTCTGGTCAAGAAAGTCCAATCTTCCACCATAGATATATATACATAGAGATACATGAGATACACACACACACGATACTCTCATAAGATGATTTTCTAACCTCTACTTGAATACCTCCAAGTTTACCCCTTCACGAGTCAGCCCATTTAATTGTCAGAAAACAAATTCTAAAGTTCCTTCTTATAGTGAGTGAAAATCAAATCAATTTCTCTCATAAATGCTGGCCATGGTTCTGCACTCTAGTTTCACAGAATACGTTAACCCTTCTTCCTCAATCAAATCATAAAATATTTGAAAGGGACTACTCCATTTCACTCCTGCCACCCATTCCCATGCCAGGTTAAACACCAAACTTCTCTCAACTCTTCATTTGACATGGTTTCCAGAGTGATCATTGGCTAAGTCTCCCTGAGTCTGGTTTGGCATAGCAGCTCTTAACATATGGCACCAAAAATGGAACACAACAGTCTAAGTGCAGTCTGACAATTCAACCCTATTCAAAGAAACATTTATTGAGTGCCTTCTGTGCTCCAGACTAATATTTTTCTTGATCTTGACTACATTTCTATTAATGACCCCTAAAACCACATTAGCTTTGTTTGTTTTGGTCCATTTTACACTATTGGGATAAAAACAAGACCAGATTCTCTTATCCAAATCATTAGTTTGCTCCTCTGCTGCCAGTTCTATAGACATCATAGCATGATGGGACAATCAAAAGTTTTGAGCCATCTGAACCTGTGTGGACCATTATTTACTAGATGAGTGACCTAATACTGGAACTTGCAACTTTTCATCCAAGTCTCTGATAAAAATAGTTTTAAAAAGGCAAAGCCAATGACAGATTTGTTTGGCACATAAGATTATCCTCTAGATTGACCATCCACCAATCCCATTAAAGAATGATTGCCTGTTATGCTGCAGGAATGGAGGACGAGATAGTCTAATTAGTGAAGGAAAAGAAAAGTGAAGCACTAAACTTGTGCCAGGAGCTTAATATACATTACCTCACTTGATAGTAATCTTGTAAGATAGTCATATTGTCTTCCCAGAGAAAGAAATCGAGGAATTAAGTAAGCAAGGTTTCTAAGATCATGCCGGTTAAGAGTGGAAAAGCTGGAATCAAACACAGTTCTCTCACTCCTAATACCAACAATTATATGGTGAGATTTGAGCATGGGAAGAATAAGTGTGGTCAAGACAGATTGGTGGGCTAGGGGAGGCAGGAAAGAGTATGCAGGATGGCAAAAGCAATGTGAAATGAGATATAAAGCTAGAAAGATTAAGTTGAAGTCAAATTACAAAGGATCTTGAATTGTATACTAGCAAATTTGGAATTCAATCTGTAGGTTATTAAAAATCAACCCCTGCTGGTTATGGCTAGTGAACCAGTTCAAATATTTGAAAACTAATTTCACAGATAATGATAAGGTCTTTGGAGACAAAGCACCATAAGTGGAGCATGTGTTGAGGTTGTTATTTTAGATAGGGTTGTTAAGGAAGGCTTTCTAAACGGAAGGGATTTAAGTCAGGGAGAAAGTGATACAGGTATCTCAGAGAGGAGCATGCCAGGTAGAAAGACCCTGAGTATATTTGGCATATTCATGTTTGAGAAGCATAAAGACAGTCAGTCAGGTTGGAAAGTAAGTAGAGAAAATAAGTAGAAAATAAAGATCAAGAGATCAAGAGATAGCAAGAGCCAGATCACATAGGATTCTGGATTTTATTCTTAGTGTAATGAGAAGTCCCTAGACAGGGTTTTGAACAGAGCAGGAAGTAACATGATTCAATTTATTATTTTTATAATACTTTATCAAAATCATAATACATTAATTTATGGTTCCCTAAAATACCAGTCTATAACTATCCAAAAAAAGAAAGATTAGTTTGGCATACTTACTCTCAGTAAACCCATACTGGCTTCTAATTCTTAGCTAAGTGCTCATAAACCAAACATTACTAATCTGTTCTAGAATTTTGCCAGACACTCAGTTTGAGAATACATCATTCTTTCTCCTCCTTGTCCCCAGATTCTTTTTGAAAACCCGTGACAACATTTTCTCTTCTCTTGTCTTGTAATGTGAAGAATGGGTAATTAATTGGTAGACTGTGCGATCCTGAATATAGATGCAAGAGGAACTCCTGAATATAGATGCAAGAGGAACTCAAAAAAAAAAAAAAAAAAGAGGAGGTAAAAACAGAAGGATTTGGAGAGATAGAAAGCAGAAAAAAGGCAGCCCAGGTGAGTGCTTGGGACACACGAAGGGGTCAAACTTCAGGTCTTGCTCAGGAGGGATAAAAACATTACTACACAGAATTCAATCGAAATCACACTGTCATGTCACCTAAAGTCTGACAGGAAACAGAAAAATGGCAATGTCTATTCTGACTGGGTAGCAGGATTATCACAATTTTGGTAAACTGTCTATACTATTGTTATGTCACTTCTATAACTTAAAATAGATTTTTTGAAAAAGAAAGTTAAGAGAATTTATTTCTTTTCCAAAACAAGTCAATGTAATCACAAATCCCAAGACACTGAAATGTAAATGTTAAGAAACCGACATTAGATCTATATAGAGATTTTTCTATTTAAAATTTCACAAAAATGTACTTGTTTTGGAGGGAGAGTGGAGATTGCAGAGCCCACGGGAAAGACTACGTAATCTGGAAAAGCAAAATTCTGGCAATTTTGTGATGCTACTGGGTCTTATATAATATAAAACTGGACAACAAAAGTTAAAGAGTCAGACCAAACAAGAACTCCTTGAATATCCTGTGGTGTTGCTCAGGCTTGTTCTTGGAAAGGGAGCAGGGGCTTTGGTGTGTCAATCTAAATTCCATAATGGGTCCAGAGACCTAGCTATGCCCAACAGAGAGAGTACAAAATTATTTTAGAAAAAAAAATCACAAAACAAACATGCATGCATGCGCATATATCTATACAAGAAGGTACTGAATAGTACTTTCCCTTCAAAAGGTATTTCCAGCGTTCAGGCTTTCAGAGACTTCACATTTATGGTACACTCCCTTTAAAATTACTTGTGGTTTTTTTTTTTTATGTTTCAAATTTTCCCTGGAAAACAGTTTCAAAACACAATAGCAAAAACCTTTTCTTATATGTCTTTTAACCAGCATTCCTTATTAACTTTATTTTCATACAACAAGATAGGTCTTTTTACGACCCCTCATTTCACTTTTCTCCAATTCCTTGATGTGGTTTGAATGTGTCCCCCAAATTTCATGTGTTGAAAACTTAATTCCCAATGCAACAGTGTTGGGAGGTGGGGCCTAAAAAGAAATGATTAGGTCATGAGGGCTCTGCTCTCCTGAATAGATTAATGTGTTATCTTGAGAGTGGGTTGGTTATCAAGAGAGTGTTATAAAACTGTTTAAAGTTTGTTATAAAAGTGAGGTCAGCGCCCCTCTTTCTCCCTTATTCTCTTAATCTCTGTTTGCCCTTCCACCATGGCATGATGTGGGAGGAGGGCCCTCACCAGATGCAGCCCCTTGATCTTGGACTTTTCAACTTCTAGAACTGTGAGCCAAATAAATTTCCATTCCTTATACATTACCCAATCTCAGTTATTCTGTTATAGCAGCATAGATTATATGGACTAGGACATCCCTTAATACTCACAATACATGTTACTGCTGTCTATGACTGAAACTATTAATTGGCATCAATCTATGTTACACCAACGACAGTGTGCCAAGTCCTATTTACTACTGATATAAAACTCTAGTTGCCTTAAATACAAATTCCACTTTAAGATCTATCCAAGAGGATGAAAATAATTGCTTGAAAGCAAAAAATTAGTTCCTTGACTTTTTTGATATTTTGTCCTTATTATCTCTGTCAAAAGTCTCTTAGCTTGGCATCATGGCACATGTCTGAAATTCCAGCTACTTGGGAGGCAAGAGGATCGCTTGAGTTTGAGAAGTTGAGGCTGCAGCGAGCTGTGATCATACCACTGCACTCCAGAGTGGGCAACAGAGCAACATACTGTCTCAAAAAAAAAAAAAAAAAAAAAAAAAGCCTAACATGGTGCCAAATACAGCTGAACCAGAGTTTGTACAGAATGCTTTTTAATAGTTAGAAAAACTCCAGCTTTCAGGCATCACGCTACCTGACTTCAAACTATACTACAAGGCTACAGTAACCAAAACAGCATGGTACTGGTACCACAACAGAGACATAGATCAATGGAACAGAACAGAGCCCTCAGAAATAATGCCGCATATCTACAACTATCTGATCTTTGACAAACCTGACAAAAACAAGCAATGGGGAAAGGATTCCCTATTTAATAAATGGTGCTGGGAAAACTGGCTAGCCATATGTAGAAAGCTGAAACTGGATCCCTTCCTTACACCTTATACAAAAATTAATTCAAGATGGATTAAAGACTTACATGTTAGACCTAAAACCATAAAAACCCTAGAAGAAAGCCTAGGCAATACCATTCAGGACATAGGTGTGGACAAGGACTTCATGTCTAAAACACCAAAAGCAATGGCAACAAAAGCCAAAATTGACAAATGGGATCTAATTAAACTAAAGAGCTTCTGCACAGCAAAAGAAACTACCATCAGAGTGAACAGGCAACCTACAGAATGGGAGAACATTTTTGCAACCTACTCATCTGACAAAGGGCTAATATCCAGAATCTACAATGAACTCAAACAAATTTACAAGAAAAAAACAAACAACCCCATCAAAAAGTAGGCAAAGGACATGAACAGACACTTCTCAAAAGAAGACATTTATGCAGCCAAAAAACACATGAAAAAATGCTCATCATCACTGGCTATCAGAGAAATGCAAATCAAAACCACAATGAGATACCATCTCACACCAGGTAGAATGGTCATCATTAAAAAGTCAGGAAACAACAGGTGCTGGAGAGGATGTGGAGAAATAGGAATACTTTTACACTGTTGGTGGGACTGTAAACTAGTTCAACCATTGTGGAAGTCAGTGTGGCCATTCCTCAGGGATCTAGAACTAGAAATACCATTTGACCCAGCCATCCAATTACTGGGTATATACCCAAAGGACTATAAATCATGCTGCTATAAAGACACATGCACATGTATGTTTATTGCGGCACTATTCACAATAGCAAAGACTTGGAACCAGCCCAAATGTCCAACAAAGATAGACTGGATTAAGAAAATGTGGCACATATACACCATGGAATACTATGCAGCCATAAAAAATGATGAGTTCATGTCCTTTGTAGGGACATGGATGAAACTGGAAAACATCATTCTCAGTAAACTATTGCAAGGACAAAAAACCAAACACCGCATGTTCTCACTCATAGGTGGGAATTGAACAATGAGAACTCATGGACACAGGAAGGGGGACATCACACTCCGGGGACTGTTGTGGGTTGGGGGGAGGGGGGAGGGACAGCATTAGGAGATATACCTAATGCTAAATGACGAGTTAATGGGTGCAGCAAACCAACATGGCACATGGACACATATGTAACAAACCTGCACATTGTGCACATGTACCCTGAAACCTAAAGTATAATAATAAAATTAAAAAAAAGAACTCCAGCTTTCTTTAATAAGAATAATTTCTAAATATGATTCAAATCCAAATGATTATGTAAAAAGATAAAACCTTTACCTAATGCTTTAATATTTTTTAAAAAAGCATTATCCCTGATAAATTGGTTTCACAAGATAATCCAGTGATTAAAATATTTTGCTTTGATAATATATATTCAATAGATCATAATAATAAACTCACTGGAAGGCTTAGGAATTCATTAAAGTAGTCTACAAGGAAATCATCTGTTGCCAGAGAATCTTCCTGCAAAAACAAAAACCATAAAAACACAGTATTATAATTATACAACATTTTAAATCATGCCTATATTATTCTCTAATTCTGCTATGAATTTATTATCACGTAGATCTTCAAATCTCTTTTAGTCAGTCAACAGTGAACCCGCACTATAAACTGAACACAGTTTATGGTGTTTTATGGTTTCCTTCCAATCTCTGAAAGGAAAAAATAAGAATACAGAAGGGGGCATACTCTTAAAACACTTTGCTACTATACTTAGTTGGAAAACAGAACACATGAAAAATATAGCACAACACTTAAATGAAACATCAACAAATACAAAATAATACCACCACATGGTAAGTTTCACACAGACTTATTAAAATATATACATATTTCATAAAAATAAAAGCAGAGTCAACAAGAAGCAGTGTTTGGAGCCCAAATGAAATTGAGAGTGTAAATTTCTTGAATTGCCCAATGAAAGTGATAAAAGAAGTGAAGAAAATGTTCTACTGTCCCCCCACCCCAGAATGAGACACATTTTTAAATCTGGATCCTGCTTCACTTTTGCATGAGGAAAGTTTGACAATGCATGTGTTCTAAGAATAAAGATTGTATACATTTTTTCCATAACTATCTCATCCACCAACATAGCCACTTTTCAAATTGGCAAAATTGAAAAGCCACTGCTGAGAACAAAATCTCTCTTCCAAATCATAAGACACCTTATTTTATTAGTAATTGTTTCCATTATGTCAAAAGCACATCATGGCATACTGTTGTGTGGTACATGTGTTTATTTTGTTATTCATAATTATACTTCAATTTTGCAAATCTAACATGAAAGTTAACAATATGACACAATGCTATTATTTCCATATGGCTGATTACTTTCTTTTTATACTGGCCAATTTTTAAAAATTTATTGAAGTATATAGTGCTATAAGGAAGACACTATAGCATACTGCACCTACTTTGGAAAGTAGATTTTCAGGGTAATTTATTGAAGTAATTGCAGCATCAGAAGAGAGTTATAAACAATCACTTATAGAATTTATATCAAGAAACTTACTGGAAACCTTAAAACAAAATATTTAGTTTTCTAAAAATTTCAACTGATTAAAATAACAACAAACTAAGGATTTAATAAATTTACTACCTTAGTAGTAGTACCTTAGTAGCATGTGCTCAAAGAAAGTCCTGACTGGCAAAGTCTAACAAAGCAGAACAAGGCAGATATCCTTTTGGGAGAAGCTATAAGGCATTGAATAACCTATCAAACTTTACCTTTCAAAGTTACTTTAATAATTCCAACTGTATTTAGTGGACTATCTAGTTTTTGCTAATTCTTATGAGAAAACATCTGAATTCTGGGTAGAAGGCATTGTGCTATAATAAGGGTGGCCAAATTTGGCAGTACTGGATCACATGACCAAAAATCCACAGATGTGAACAGTGAATAGCTTAAATAATTTACAGTAGTGCAATACAATCCCTTGTTAGTTTTTCTAAAGTATACATTTCCTTTTTAATTTTTAGCCATAATACAGAATATGTATTTCATAGCACCAGGTGGACGTAAGTATTGCCTAGAATTGCCACATTGCCTGAAATTTCTAATTTTCAGATTCATATGTTCATTTCCAGATGTCTTGCACTTCTAAAAGATTCTAACTCAATGAACTGTCTGAGATGAGATACCCGTTTTTTGTTTTTGTTTTGAGACAAGGTCTTGCCCCGTCACCCAGGCTGGAGTGCAGTGGCGTGATCTCAGCTCACTGCAACCTCTGCCTCCTGGGTTCAAGTGATTCTCGTGCCTCAGCCTCCTGAGTATCTGGGACTACAGCCATATGCCACCACGCCTGGCTAATTTTTGTAATTTTTGTAGAGACAAGGTTTCACCATGTTGCCCAGGCTGGTCTTGAACTCCTGGCCTCAAGTGATCTGCCCACCTCGGCCTCCTAAAGTGCTGGGATTACAAGCATAAGCCACCATGCTCAGCCCTGTTTGTTGTTTTCTTCCTTAACATATTTCAGATAGATAACTTTTAATGAATAATTAGAAAATGAAATAAAAGATACATATTGCAATCCCAACTTTGTTATTAAATTCAACAGATATAAATATAGTTTGTCAAACTGCCATAAAGGTTCTAAAAGTTTACTCTAGATTCCTGAGCTCAGCTCATCTCACCACGGACTGATATAATTCTCAGGTGGCAGCAGTAGCACTGCTCTAACCCCTTGGTGACTTGACATTTCCTAGGCATTCAGTCATATCCTTTGGTTTGTACTTACAGAAAACTATGAAAACCTCAGGTATTATCAAATACATCAAAATCAATTATTTCTTTTCTAAAATTATTCCTTAATTTCTATCGATATTAAACCTCAGCAATTCCGTTGATACTGGGTAGTTCCACAGTGGGAAATAAGTGTTGCCTCCAAGTGCGATCTGCTCAACCCACATGTGGCACTTGAGTGGAAAGGCTTGTTCTTCTCTTAGTAAATAAAGGAACCTATTTTCCCACTGCAGTTTCTAGTTCAATGTGTTCAAAATATCTTGTCACATCAGCAAGCAGTCTTGTAAACCCATGAGTATCTGATAAGCCCTTTACACCACAAACCCTTTAATTTAAAAAAAAAAAAAATTAAGGCCTTGAGCTGAAGAAGTAGCTCAGTTACTCTCAAAGAGTTTCCACAATCCCATTACTTGGCTATATTAAAATGCTCTAAGTCTCTAAGTCTCTATGCTTAAGTTTAACATCTTCCAAATAATCAATAAACTGGTGATAGTTAATGGTACAATCAAGAAGAAAATTGAGTTACAATCATTTCCTCCATTACATCATTCCACAAGCCTGACTGCAAAATTTGCAACACAGATTCTCTGTTGAATGAAGGTAGGAACACTTCTTCAGAATTGAATGTACTCTTGAAACCTGTTTTTTCATGTATTACAGGTGTGCCATCTGTGAAAATGAAGTCAGCTTTTCCATTTTTAGTCCAAACTTCTCAAATGTCTTACTGAAAGAGGGTTAACAAAATAGTTTATGTGTGCTTGCTAATTATGGTAGGTAAAATTTTTGCTTATTTTGCTGCACCTTCAAATCAGATGAACTACAATTTTTTTTTTTTTTTTTTTTTTTTTTGAGACAGGGTCTTGCTCTGTCACTTAGGCGCTTAGCTAATTAAAAAAAAATTTTTTTTTTGGGTACAGACAGGACCTCACTATATTGCCTATGCTGGTCTTGAACTCCTGGGCTCAAGCAATCCTCCCACCTAGACCTCCCAAAGTGCTGGGATTACAAGCATGAGCCACCACACCCAGCCCAATTTCTTTACAACTCTAAAAGATGCAAGATATACAAAAACACTATAAACAAGGAAGAAGAAATAAGATACAGACAAAAAAACTACAGTCCAAGAAAGAATATGATACATGCCATAAGGGAATTACAATATAAACTGTTTCTTCCAAAGGAAGGAAAGACGTTATCTGGTAAGATGAATCAGAAGAGACTCAAGTGGGAAAAATGGCATTTGAAATGCATTTCAAATAACTTCAAATTCTGTATTTAGAATATAAATATGAGGGGCAATAATGCTGAGGACATAGATAAACACATGAGCAAAGAAGAGAGGCCAGAAAGCAAGACAGCATAGTAGGTGTCTCTGGGGAATGGGGACAAGAATCGACTGAGAAGGAGCTTGAAGAACTTTCTAGGATTATGAAAATATTCTATGTATGCACTGGAGTTTGGATTACACAAGTGTATACATTTGTCAAAATTCATCAAATTATCATTCTTTAAATGCTTACATTTCGGTGTATAAATTGTGCATCAACAAAAGAATCATAAACTAATATTGAATATTATTAACAGTTCATGATACTCATGAAGTATTTAGAGGTGAAGTTTATCAATGTCTTTAACTTACTTTGAAATGCATAAAAAAACAAGACGGACTGATGGATGGATGATGAGATAGGACAGCTATGTGAGAAAGCAAATGTAACAAAAATTGTGAAATCTTAGTGGTAGGTATACAGTGTCCACTATACAATTCTTTTAATTCTTACATGTTTAAATTTTTTCCTAGTAAAATGTTTGGAGGGGGGCTTTATGTACAAGGAAATAAGATCAAGTTTCTCGGCACGTTATGGACAGGCTTCTCAGCCTTCTGTGTATTAAATATCAGATTATCAAATCAGCATCGTTCCCTCTAGAATAAATTCCTGGTTATCTGACCATCTTCTGACTACTACTCTGGAATCCTGTCCACTAAAGGACTGACCTCTGGTTCACCATCCTGTCCATCATATGCCAAACCTCATCTTTCCTATTCCTTCTTATCCACACCACCCTATGGGTCAGTCTTCCTAGCCACACCTCATTTAATACAAGGGATCCATTTGTTCCCCCAATCTCCAATCCTTTTCTACCATGAAAAGGGCTTATGGTGAATACAATTTGGCTCCTGCCCACTGTCCAGCCTTATCTCATACTACATGCTGTGGTCATAGCAATTTTTTTATAGTTCTGCACCTTGGCACATGCTGATTATTCTGCCCAGAAAAATTTTCCCCCTTATTCACGTACCTGTCTTTTTTCTTCTCCAGAAGTCTGGAGTAGTGGTCATCTATATTTCCCCTATAAAAACCTTTATCACTTCATACTACAATTGTTTACATGGCTCATCCACTGGATTGTGAACTGGAGGAAAAGGGCTGTTTCCTATTTATTCTTTTAATTTCTCAATGCCTTTAGATAGTACATGTTTAGAACATTTTTACTGAATAATTGGATGATTACACTGAGGACACAAAACCTAAAAAGAAAAGACTAATAACTTTTAAAAGACTCTAACAAATAATACTAATTAAAAGAAGAGATATTGTCAAAAGAGAAAAAGGTCAGAAAAAGAGAATGCAAGGTGAGACAAGCTCCACAACACGTCTTGTTGAAAGCTTGCCTAGATCAAGGCATTTTTGAAATTTGAAAACCAAAAGCCCATATATCAGATCCCCACTGGTTTGCAAAATTACATTTTCTTAGAAATGAAGGCTATGAAGGAGGAAGATATTAAAGTGGTTCACGCAATGAGGAGCAAAAGTATGGACTCTGCTTTTATCCTCCAAAGGTTATCATCACAGATTACATTAGTATCTATCCAGAAGTACTTTTCCATTGGGTTTCTGTTCTCTTCTCTCTTCTTCTTCCCTCTTTCTTCCTTCTTCTCTTCTCTTCTCTCTTCCCTTTCCTTCTCTCTGTCTCTCTCTCTCAACAAGTACCCAAAAGGCTTGAGAAGGTGAAGGAAGCTCTGGACGCTCCCCCACCCCCTGCCCGCTTTTATTTTTATTTTTTTTTTTTATTATTATTTTTTAATGGAGTCTTGCTCTGTCACCAGGCTGGAGTGCAGTGGCACAATCTTGGCTCACTGCAACCTCCATCTCCCAGGTTCAAGCGATTCTCCTGGCTCAGCCTCCTGAGTAGCTGGGACCACAGGGGCATGCCACCAAGCCCAGCTAGTTTTTGTATTTTTAGTAGACGGGGTTTCACCATGTTGGCCAGGATGGTCTGAATCTCTGAACCTCATGATCCACCCACCTCGGCCTCTCAAAGTGCTGGGATTACAGATGTGAGCCACCACGCGTGGCCCAGACTCCCTTTTATCCAATCAATTTTATCCAATCCAATATTTCGAATTATACCTACTAGGCCTAAGACAATCCATTAGGCACAAATACCCTAAGGCTTTCTCCTTGTACAAAGATCCTTCCAACTCAATAAACTCATTTAAAGCAGAGAGTATCTCACACCCTTGGTCACCTTGTCTCCCACTCTATACTTTACGGGTAAAAAGAGGATGTAGCAAGCTTCTCTAAATCCCAATGTACTTTTAATTCAAACCTGACACTTAACTATAAACTGCTTATCCTTTTACTGTTTCATATTAAAGGCAATCTCTCTGGTCAGAAAGTATGCTACTTGGGGACTAATGACAATGTTTGTCCCTAGTAGTGTCTAATATGGCCATACGTTGAAAAAGTTGCTTAATGATATACTTATTTACTAACTTATCAATGGGACTGTTAACAGTTTCTGTAGTTCCAAAAAAGCATCAGAGAATTTGATTCCTACCCAGAGTAAAGGATTCCATAGAGATGAAATAATTCCAAATAGCATAACACTTTACAAAGGACCTCTGGGACCTGTCTTAGTTTCCTAAAGACTTGTTCACAACACTTCTGACCCCTAGCTCTGCAACCTCTTAAAGAAAGAAGAACAGGAGAAAGTAGGGGTAGTACTTATGTCTAGCCCTATCTTCCAGTGTTTCCATATAAAGCTGCCTAGTGTGTCAGCCCCAGTAGGCTCTCACTGTTCATTTAACCCAATTATATATAATTTAACATATTTTATTTGAAAAAAACCACCAAGTGGTCACTAATTGCCAAGTAACTAGTCTTGTTTATGAGGACTGGAATTATGGACCTTTATTCTATACAGTTGCCCTTGGTATCCATAGGGGATTGGTACCAGGTCCCCCACAGATACTGAAATCTGGGGATGCTCAAGTCCCTCATATAAAATGGCATAGTATTTGCATATAACCTACACCCAACCTCCCATGTACTTTAAATCAACTCGATTTCTTACAATACCTAATACAATGTAAATGTTACGTAAATGGTTGTTATCCTGTATTTTTAAAGTTTGTATTTTTTTTTTTTTTTTCAGACGGAGTCTCACTCTGTCACTGAGGCTGGAGTGCAATGGCATGATCTGGGCTCACTGCAACCTCCACCTCCTGGGTTCAAGCAATTCTCCTGCTTCAGCCTCCCAAGTAGCTGGTACTACAGGCATGTGCCATCAAGTCCAGCTAATTTTTGTATTTTTGGTAGAGATGCAGTTTCACCATGTTGGCCAGGCTGGTCTCAAACTCCTGACCTCAGGTGATCTGCCCGCGACAGCCTCCCAAAGTGCTGGGGTTACAGGTGTGAGTCATTGCGCCTGGCCTTTTTCTGAATATTTTCAATCCAAGTTTGGGTGAATCCACAGATGTGGAATCCATGGATATGGAGAGTTAACTACGTTACTGTATGTTAAAATAACGAGAATGTCTTCATGCTTGGGAAACACCCTATGTTTATTATAATTTCATTCAACCTGTAAAAATAACAAAATAGAAATTTGAACAGACTAAAAATTAGTTAAAAATGAATACCACTTTTAACAACTAAAATACAAGTAAATACTGCTTAAAGCTAAAGTTTATCTTAATTTGTGGTAAGATTACAAGGTAGTCTCTTCTTTTCCTTTTTTAAACAGCTTTTAATCCACTTTTATTTTTTTTTATTTTTTTTTTATTTTTTTTTTTTTTTTTTTGGGAGGGTTCTTTTTTTTTCCCCCCCGGTTGGGGTGCGTGGGGCTCTCTTGGCCTCACTGCAAGCTCCGCCTCCTGGGTTCACGCCATCCTCCTGCCTCAGCCTCTCCGAGTAGCTGGGACTACAGGCGCCCGCTACCACGCCTGGCTAATTTTTTTGTATTTTTTTTTAGTAGAGACGGGGTTTCACCGTGGTCTCGATCTCCTGACCTCGTGATCCGCCCGCCTCGGCCTCCCAAAGTGCTGGGATTACAAGCGTGAGCCACCGCGCCCGGCCTAATCCACTTTTAAAGTTAATAAAACTGTGGGTTTTCTAAATCAGAAAACCTTCAACAAAATAGATCATTACACTACAATGTTTTTACTCCATAAAGAATTTTCTTTCCTAGATTCCATTTTTTGATGGAAGACTTGATAAAGACTTTTTTTGAAGCCTGGCACACTTACTTGCATAGTTGCAAACTAACTACTTTTAAGGCACAAGAAAAAGATATTATTTTGAATGTAAAAGTCAGGTGCTTAAATCTTCGCTATTAATGCACTCTATTTTAATGATAAAAAAATTTAAGAGTCACTCTCACTTTAAACTTTCTGAATGTGTACCTTACACCTTACTTTAGCTATAAGTTTAAAGTGACAGTGACTCCTAAATTTCTTTTTTTTTTTTTTGAGATGGAATCTCGCTCTGTTGCCCAGGCTGGAGTGTGGTGGCATGATCTTGGCTCGCTGCAACCTCTGCCTCCTGGGTTCAATTGATTCTCCTGCCTCAGCCTCCCGAGTTGCTGGGACTACAGGCATGCCCAGCTAATTTTTCTTTTTTTTTTTGGTATTTTTAGTAGAGAAAAGGTTTCACTGTGCTAACCAGGATGGTCTCGATCTCCTGACTTCGTGATCTGCCCACCTTGACCTCCCAAAGTGCTGAGATTACAAGCATGAGCCACCGTGCCCAGCCCTAAATTTTAATGTGTAAATTTTGTAATTCATTCTCACGTTAAACTTTCTCAATATGTACCTTACACCTAGGTAAAATATTAAAAATATATACAAGGTATGTGTCCCTGACAAACAAATAATTTATTCTAAATGAGTTATTCTATCCTTTGAGGATGCAGACCCCATGTTGAGGTACAAATATTATTTTGCAGATGTCCATAACAGCATTGTACTTTTAGATCCACTGAGAAAATACAATATGAAAGAAAAGCTAGTATGAACACAGGAGCACAAAACAAAAAAAAAAAACTACTTAAATAAAATAATTAAATATTTTTCTCATGTAATCAAAAGCAGTTGTAATCATAAGACATTAATCATAAGGCATTGTGGCTTCCCAAATATCAGGGACCCAGGCGCCTCTGATCTTATGTCTCCGCCATCCTCAAGATGCTACATCCATCTCATGATCTAAGATGACTGCTTTAGCTCCAGCATCACAACTTTATTCCAACCGGCAGAAAAGAAGAAAAAGGGCTCATTCTTTCCTTCTACACTTATGTAAGTATTAAAGTTAGAATAGCCCAGCTTCTAACTGTGGCTCAACTAATTACTAGCTGTGTGACCTAAGGGTCCATTATTTGATCTCTATAAACATCAGCTCTCCAGAGAAGTAGGACACAACACTTCTGCCTACATCTTATTGGCCAGAATTTGGTTCCGTGACCACATTTGGCTGCAAGGGAAACTAGAAAATATAGTCTTAATTTGGGATAGCAATGGGTCTAATATCTACTATGGAAAAGGAGAGAATGGAGTTTGGGGAACTGCAGGTCCCTGACACATTTTTCCTAAGAATATGCAATTTATTAATGAGAACAATACTTTCACACTTTTGAAAAACAGGGGTAAATACATGTGCAAGACATGTTAATTATTTAATCTATAGACAATACTTGGTTGAGCATATGAATTTGAGAATCTAGTTATAAATTGCTCTCAGCTAAAAGCTGCTCAGAGCTCACAGGCAGTCTGGATGATGTTAGGTTGGAAAGGCTTCATGGAGGAGATTAGCTGGGCCTTGAAGAATGTGCAAGATTGTGAAATAGATGGGGAAGGGCAACTGAGACAAAATTTGACAGCAAAGGCAAGGAGACAAGTGGGGTATAGTTTGGCTGGGGCAGGAGGCATGTGGATGTACTTTATAAATCAAACCAAAAACAGTAAGAATGTTGTCTTTATCACAGAGAAAAGCATTGGGAGGTAAGGTTAAAGAAGGCTGAAAAGTTATAGAAAAGGTTTTGAAGGCTAAAGCAAACCATTTGACATTTTGGCTTTACCAGTTATGAGATATGTGGCCTCAGGCCCAGTTAGTTAACCACTGTGAACTTCGACCTCCTCTTCTATGAAATGTAGGCAGTAATAACCACCTAATAGGGTTGTTTTGAGGCTAAATACTAGCATGTGCTTAGCATTCAATAAATACTAGCTATTAATAAAAGCTCTGAGCAAGCTAGTAACACGGTAATGTTTTAAAAAATTAATAGCAATCTGATAGCCAGGGTGATAGGAGAAGGAAAAATCTAAAGGTAGACAGAGCAAAGGAATAGGAAGTAATCTAATACAACTGATGCTCAGGAGCTTGAATTGTATGCTTTAAACAAATAAAAACTGGAGTTGGCAGAAGGAATATTGGAGGCAATGATATCAGTTAGGATTACTACCAAAGTCCAGACCCAGGGTGGGGGACTGAAATGAGACAGCAGTTGTGTGGATGGAGAAAAAGATCTGGCTACGAAAAGAGCTTGGTAAATGATTGCAGGCAGGGGATGAAGAAAAGGGAAGAAAGTCTTTGATATGAGTGACTGAATGGCCAGTGGCACCACAAACCAAAATAAGAAGTGGAGGAAAGACAGCATGGTGTGGAGGGGACTGGGGAGAAAAGTTCAGTTTAGACTGTTGACACGGACATTCAGATGATGAAGAGTCCCAATAACCCGCTGGATATACAGAGCTGGCATTAAAAGTGGTGTCTGGACTGGAGGTGTGGAAATGTGGAAGTCCCACGAAACAGGGGTACTGAAGCTACAGGAGGAGAAGAGGAGCTCACCCAGAGAAAGCCCAGAGAACAGAATCCTGAAGGTCAATACTTTCACGAGAAAAGAAAAAGAGAAGCCAGAAAGGGGGAATAATAATGAAAGATAAGAGAACTCGGAGACAGTGAAATCAAGCCAAGAGAAAGGGAATGCCTAGAGTCTTCAAGCTATCATGAGTTCAAGGATGGGGCCAACACCTAAAGCAGTGAACTGCCCAAACAGTAAGTGGCGTGTTGTTGAGTAGTCTTCAGCAGTATGGGAAAAGATTTGCTGGCTTCAGAAATGCTCACCTCCTGCTGGAACTAAGAGTAAGTTCAGGAAGGCCTGGAGCCCCTTAAAGAAATTTCCCATTAAAAGCAGAGCTCTGGGCCTGGAACAGTGGCTTGGGCCTGTAATCCCAGCACTTTGGGAGGCCGAGGTGGGTGGATCGCTTGAGCCCAGGAATTCGAGACTGGCCTGGGCAACATTGTGAAACTCTGTCTCTACAAAAAATATAAAAATTAGCTAGGCGCGCCGGCAGGTGCCTATAGGGCCAGTGACTCAGATGGCTGAGACAGTTAGATCACCTAAGCCCAGGGAAGTCGGGGCTGCAGTGAGTTGTGATGGGGCCACTACACTCCAGCCTGGGTAACAGAGACCCTGTCTCAAAATGTGTGTGTGTGTGTGTGTGTGTGTGTATATATATATATATATATATTTTTTTTTTTTTTTCTTAAAGCAGAGCTCTGCCAACATGGCCAGAAGATGGGAGGAATTTCTGACTTGTTCTGTGTACCTCTACCTTCAGTGGCTCTGTGTGTGTATGTGTGTATGTGTAGGTGTGTGTGTGTCTGTCTCTCCCAGCAATGGACCAGAGCTCTGGAAAGGTGAATGTGAAAGCCACCGGCACACACAGCCTTAGCCCTTTCTTCTTAGACCCTGCTAGACTGTGAACTTCTTGAGACTTAACCTCAGCATACAATCACTCATGTTTGTTGATTGAAAGCCAAAAGCAAATAAGATAATTAGCCAACAAGAGAAGTAAGTGCTGGAAGACATAAATAAATAATAGAAGTGGTTAGAGCTCTTGGAATCAGACTCAGACCTTGGTAGGAATTAGGCTCTGACACCTATTTGTCTGTGTAACCTCAGGCAAGTTCCTGAAACACTGTATACAATGGGAATTACAATGGAACCCACCCTAAATGTAGCACTCACCTAAATGACAATGTATAGGATATATTTAGCAAGTACTTTTATTACTTAATCTCTCTAGAAGTCTGAAGTCTGAAATGGGAGTATTTAGTACATTTGTAAAGGAATGATAAATTGACCACTCTTTATCCATCAACGCCATTTACTTATGTTTACTCCAACCAGGAACTGCACAGCCACATCACAATACAGCCATGGAGATAAAACTTTCCTCTCATGGAGTCATTAAAGAGTTTAGAGAAATTAAATGAGGCCATTTATGTGAAAGAACTTTAATGATGAACAGCATCCACCATACAAATTAATTGGCCCCTTCTTAAAATTACGTGCCAGATAGAGAATTTAAAAAGATCTTGTACATAGTTATTACAATTGTTACTAAACCAAAACTCTGGCAAAAAGGAGGAAATAAAACACACAGCTTTCTTCTATGATCTAATATTTGCTATTATTTTTAAAGGCCAAAGAAAAAAATAGCCCCTTGAAATCATACTTACAAATTCTTCTTCTGTAATCGTTGGTGGCTCTGAAACAAGACAAAATATTACATTATCTCCCTCAAATCTGATTTCCTTTGAGTAAATGAGATCATGGGTGACAGCACCTAGCCCTACGTTATGCACAGGCAAGCGTAGTACATTTCTGGCCCTCTGTTCATTCTCTGTACATGGCTTGCATTTTAAGTTGGAATTCAAGGTGTAAGTGGAAAGGAAAGGCCTCTGGAATCCTGCCTGGTCACTAATTCACTGTGACCCAGGAGTTACCCTTTTCATAGACAGAACCCTCTATTATTCTACGTACAATATGCAGAATTAAGCGAGGTAACGCAGTGCCAGCGTAAACCGGCAAGGACAGTGAAATTCGTCATAAAATCCAACAGGAGGGCAGTGAAGCCCTTTCTTCTCATGTCTGGGAGCGGGGATACGGCTAGGAGGACAGGAGGTAAAGTCCAGAGGCTGGCGCGTGGTGCGGCCCCAACGCCGCGGGCTGATCCTCTGTCCCTGTGGGGCCGCCACGTACCCGCGGTGAGCCTCTTCTCGGGCATGCCGTCGCCGCTGCCCGCACCTGGAGCCCGCGCGGGCCGTCAGGACCCCAGCGCGTGGGCCCAGCGCAGGTCAGAGCCGGAGAGACGCGGCTGCGGCGCGCGGGCTGAGGAGCTACGCCAGCTAGCGTGGCAGGAACCGCGCCGGGGTTGCTATGGAGCTTAGACAATGCGGCCGCCCCGGGAGGCCGAGGCCGGCCACTCAGGTGCCTTTCGGGGTTCCCAAGCTGCGACGGGAACACTCCCGCCGGCCCCTGCCCTCCTTTCCTCCTCCTTCTGCGCAGGGGCCAGCGCCGCGAAGGCTGGGGGCGACGCGCGTGCGGACCCCAGGCGCGGTCACCTGACAGGGGCGCCGTGGAGATGCCTGTGGCCCTCGAGACCGGACTGGCAGCGAATTCGTTACTGTGGTGACCGCGGCTCAGGCCCGTTCTTCCTCCACCACAGCCCGCCAGCAACAGCCAGGAAAACGCGGTGCTCCACGGGAGGGAGAGGCCGCGGGCACGCGGGGCGCCAGGCCGCCAGGACGGCTGGTCCCGGGAAGCGGAGGAAGCAGGGAAGTCAGGCCTCCAGTTTTCCTCATTCCTCAGGAGGCCCGCAACACACTGCTCTTGATCTCCATCACAGTTGTATGAAATGCTTGTGTAAAAAGTTAAATAATTCGCGGCCTATAGGAACCGTGAACTTCCCCAACACGTGTGTGCCAATCAGGACTGCTGCATTTTCAAGATAGCTAGGCTTAGAAATTACCCGAGGAGGCCTCATGTTCACCTAACGTGGTACCTTCGTCTGTTAGGTTACTCAAAACTCAAGGCAGAAACCTAGGAGCTTTTCCCTAAAACTTACTACCCACACCCCATACCCTCTTATTCAGTCAAGCACTAGGTCCTCTTTATTCTGCCTTAGTGTTTCTGAAATCTGGAGTCTCCTTTGCGCTCCTGCTAGTAACAACATCCTTAGTACAGGCTCCATCTGAACTGTTGTAAAAACTTTCTAACTGGTTTTTCAGTCTTTGCTTCCAGTGGAGTTCAGCTTAAGCCCATTCTCCATGATGAATGCAAAATCATCCATCCGAACGCAAATCTGACCTGCTAAAACCTTCGGTGGCTTTACATTTGCCTCCTACATTGTGGGAATACTCCAAGGCTGGCAGGGGCCCCACAGGTATATGAATGCTTAAGAAAAGAAGGAATAAGACAATGAGTGTTTGTATTGCAAGGAAACGTAACTCCCATCTAGTTATATTAATTGCCTTTTCCCTATTACATAGGAAAAGACAAAAATAAACCACTATCTTGGCCAGACAAAATTAGAGGACCAAATGAAGTGATGGGATACTAGTGGAAGATAATGGAGAGGTGGGGGGTGGAGGGACAAATCACAAAGGGCTTTGTGGGCCCTTGGTAAGGACTCCAGGTTTCATTCTGAGTGAAATGCAAACCATAGCAGAGTTCGAATAGAGAAATGACATGACTTTACTTCTATTTGAAAGAATCGCTCTGGGTGCTGTCTAGAGAATATATTAATATTAGCATGACTCAAAGCAGGCAAGAGCTAATGGTAGCTCAGACCGGGTGGTTCAGAACAAGCAGTACAGGCTTCAGATAGATTCTGCAGACATTTTAACAGTAGAACCAAGAGGATTTCCTGACAAGTTGGACATGGGAGTAAAACAAAGTAGTTGAGAATGACTCCAGATTTAGTCTGAACAGCCAGAAAAGTTTAGTTGCCATCAACAGAGTTGGGGAAAGCTGTGATTGGACCACACTGAGAGGGAGAGTTTAAGAAGTCTATTAGCCAAAACCAAGTTGAAAAACATGCTTCAGGATATCATCCAGGAGAACATCACCAACCTAGCAAGACAGGCCAACATTCAAATTCAGGAAATGCAGAGAACCCCAGGAAGATACTCCATAAAAAGATCAACCCCAAGACACATAGTCATCAGATGCTCCAAGGTCAAAATGTTAGAAAAAATGTTCAGGGCAGCTGGAGAGAAAGGACAGGTCACCTACAAAGGGAAGCCCCTCAGACTATCAGCAGACGTCTCAGGGAAAACTTTACAAGTAAGAAGACATTGGGGGCCAATATTCGGCATTCTCAACCGAATTTCCAACCCAGAATTTCATATCCAGCCAAAGTAAGCTTCATAAGTGAAGAAGTAATAAGATCCTCTTCAGACAAGCAAATGCTGAGGGAATTTGTCACCACCAAATCTGCCTTGCAAGAGCTGAAGGAAGCACTAAATATGGAAAGGGAAAAACCATTAGTAGCCAGTAAAAAACAAAAAACACTCAATGAAGCACACAGACCAGTGACACTATGAAGCAACCCCATAAACAAGTCTGCAAAATAACCAGCTACCTTTATGAAGACAGGATCAAATCCACACATAACAATACTAACCTTAAATGTAAATGGCTAAATGCCCCAATTAAAAGACACAGAATGGCAAGCTGGATAAAGAACCAAGACCCAGATTGCTGGCAAGATGGCGGAATAGGAACAGCTCTGGTCTGTGCTCCCAGCGAGATCAACACAGAAGGAGGGTGATTTCTGCATTTCCAACTGAGGTACCCAGTTCATCTCACTGGGACTGGTTGGACAGGGTGCAGCCCACAGAGGGCAAGCCAAAGCAGGTGGGGCGTCACCTCACCTGGGAAGTGCAAGGGGTTGGGGAATTTTCTCCCCCAACCAAGGGAAGCCATGAGGGACTGAGCCTGAGGAACTGCGGCACAGATACTGCGCTTGTCCCATGGTGTTTGCGACCCACAAACCAGGAGATTCTCTCTGGTGCCTACCCCACCAGGGCCCTGGGTTTCAAGCACAAAACTGGGCAGCCATTTGAGCAGACACCAAACTAGCTGTAGGAGTTCTTTTTTTCCATACCCCAGTGGCACCTGGAACGCCAGTGAGGCAGAACCATTCACTCCCCTGGAAAGGGGTGCTGAAGCCAGGGAGCCAAGTGGTCTGGCTTGGGGGTCCCACCCCTATGGAGCCCAGCAAACTAAGATCCACTGGCTTGAAATTCTCGCTGCCAGCACAGCAGCAGTCTGAGATAGACCTGGGACACTCAAGCTTGGTGGGGGGAGGGGCATCCACCATTGCTGAGGCTTGAGTAGGTGGTTGTACGCTCCCAGTGTAAACAAAGCTACTGGGAAGTTCAAACTGGGTGGATCCCACTGCAGCTCAGAAAGGCTGCTGTGGCCAGACTGCCAGATTTCCCTTCTCTGGGCAGGGCATCTCTGAAAAAAGGCAGCAGCCCCAGTCAGGGACTTACAGATAAAACCCCCATCTCCCTGGGACAGAGCACCTGGGGAAAGGGATGGCTGTGGGCATGGCTTCAGCAGACTTAAATGTCCCTGCCTGACATCTCTGAAGAGAGCAACAGACCTCCCAGCACAGCATTCCAGCTCAGCTAAGGGTCAGACTGCCTCTTCAAGTGTATCCTGACTGGGAGACATGTCCCAGTAGGGGCTGACAGACACCTCATACAGGAGAGCTCTGGCTGGCATATGGCAGGTGCCCCTCTGGGACGAAGCTTCCAGAGGAAAGGTCATGCAGCTATCTTTGCTGTTCTGCAGCCTCCGCTGGTGATACCCAGGCAAACAGGGTCAGGAGTGGACCTCAAGCAAACCAGCAGGCTTGCAGTAGAGGGGCCTGTCAGAAGGAAAACTAACAGAAAGAAATAGCACATCCACTCAAAGACTCCATATGAAGGTCACCAACATCAAAGACCAAAGGTAGATAAATCCACAAAGATGGGGAGAAACCAGCACAAAAAGGTTGAAAATTCCAAAAACCAGAACATCTCTTCTCCTATAAAAGATCACAACTCCTTGCCAGGAAGGGAGCAAAACTGGATGGAGAATGAGTTTGACAAATTGACAGAAGTAGGCTTCAGAAGGTGGGTAATAACAAACTCCTCCAAGCTAAAGGAGCATGTTCTAACCCAATGCAAGAAAGCTAAGAACCTTGAAAAAAGGTTAGATGAATTACTAACTAGAATAATGAGTGTACAGAAGAACATAAATGACCTGATGTAGCTGAAAAACACAGCATGAGAACTTCTTGAAGCATACACAAGTTTCAATAGCCGAATCGATCAAGCGGAAGAAAGGATATCAATGATTGAAGATAAAGAAATAAAGAGAGAAAACAGGATTAGAGAAAAAAGAATAAAAAGGAATGAACAAAGCCTCCAAGAAATAAATATGAAAAGACCAAATCCACGTTTGATTGGTGTACCTGACAGTGACGAGGAGAACTGAACCAAGTTCAATTCTCAAACCAAGATCAGGATATTATCCAAGAGAACTTCCCCAACCTAGCAAGACAGGCCAACATTCAAATTCAGGAAATACAGAGAACACCATGAAGATACTCCTTGAGAAGAACAACCCTAAGACACATAATCATCAGATTTGCCAAGGTTGGAACAAAGGAAAAACTGTTAAGGGCAGAGAGAAAGGTGGGGTTACGTACAAAGGGAAGCCCATCAGACTAACAGCAGAGCTCTCTGCAGAAACCCTACAAGCCAGAAGAGAGTAGGGGCCAATACATGCTTAAAGAAAAGAATTTTCAACCCACAATTTCATATCCAGCCAAACTAAGCTTCTTAGGGAAGGATAAATAAAATCCTTTACAGACAAGCAAATGCTGAGAGATTTTGTCACCACCAGGCCTGCCTTACAAGAGAAGGAAGCACTGAACATGGAAAGGAACAACCAGTACCAGCCACTGCAAAAACATACCAAATTGTAAAGAACATTGACACTTTGAAGAAACTGCATCAACTAATGGCCATAACAACCAGCTAATATCATAATGACAGGATCAAATTCACACATAACAATATTAACCTTAAATGTAAATGGGCTAATTGCCCCAGTTAAAAGACACAGACTGGCAAACTGGATAGAGTCAAGACTCATCAGTGTGGTGTATTCAGGAGACCCATCTCACATGCAAAAACACATATAGGCTTAAAATAAAGGGATGGAGGAATATTTACCAAGCAAATGGAAAGAAAAAAAAAAAGCAGGAGTTGCAATCCTTATCTCTGCTAGAACAGACTTTAAACCAACAAAGATCAAAAGAGACAAGGGCATTACATAATGGTAAAAGGATCAATGCAGCAAGAAGAGCTAACTATCCTAAATATATATGCACCCAATACAGGAGCATCCGGATTCAGAAAGCAAGTTCTTAGAGACCCACAAAGAGACTTAGACTCCCACACAGTAATAGTGGGAGACTTTAACACGACATATCAATGTGACAGAAAATTAACATGGATATTCAGGACTTCAACTCAGCTTTCAACCAAGCAGACCTAATAGACATCTACAGCACTCCTCACCCAAAATCAACAGAATATACATTCTTCTCAGCATCTCATTGCACTTATTCTAAAATTGACCACATAATTGGAAGTAAAACACTCCTGAGCAAATGTAGAGAACAGAAATCATAACAGTCTCTCAGATCACAGCGCAATCAAACTAGAACTTAGGATTTAAAAACTCAATAAAAACCACACAACTACATGGAAACTGAACAACCTGCTCCTAAATGACTACTAGGTAAATAACAAAATGAAGGCAGAAATAAAGATGTTATTTGAAACCAATGAGAATGAAGATACAACGTACCAGAATCTCTGGGACACATTTAGAGCAATATGTAGAGGGAAATTTATAGCACTAAATGTCCATAAGAGAAAACAGGAAAGATCTAAAATTGACACCCTAAAATCAAAATGAAAAGAACTACAGAAGCAACAGCAACAAATTCAAACTTTAGCAGAAGACAAGAAATAACTAAGAGCAGAACTGAAGGAGATAGAGACACGAAAAACCCTTCAAAAAATCAGTGAATCCAGGAGCTGGTTTTTTGAAAAGATCAACAAAATAGATAGACCACTAGCCAGACTAATAAAGAAGAAAAGAGAGAAGAATCAAATAGATGCAATAAAAAATGATAAAGGGGATATCACCACTGATCCCACAGAAATACAAACTACCATTAGAGAATACTATAAACACCTCTATGCAAATAAACTAGAAAATCTAGAAGAAAATAAATTTCTGGACACATACACTCTCCCAAGTCCAAACCAGGAATAACTCAAATCCCTGAATAGACCAATAACAACTTCTGAAATTGAGGCAGTAATTAATAGCCTACAAACCAAAAAAAGTCCAGGACCAGACAGATTCACAGCTGAATTCTGCCAGAGGTACAAAGAAGAGCTGGTACAATTCCTTCTGAAACTATTCCAAACAATAGAAAAAGAGCGAATCCTCCTCCCTAACCCATTTTATGAGGCCAGCATCATCCTGATACCACAACCTGGCAGAGACACAACAAAAAAAGAAAATTTCAGGCAATATCCCTGATGAACATCGATGCAAAAATCCGCAATAAAATACTGCCAAACCAAATCCAGCAGCCCATCAAAAAGCTTATCCACCACGATCAAGTCAGCTTCATACCTGGAATGCAAGGCTGGTTCAACATATGTAAATCAATAAACATAATCCATCACATAAACAGAAACAATCACAAAAACCACATGATTATCCCAATAGATGCAGAAAAGGCCTTCAACAAAATTCAACACCCCTTCATGCTAAAAACTCTCAATAAACTGGGTATCAATGGAACGTATCTCAAAATAATAAGAGCTATTTATGACAAACCCACAGCCAATATCACACTGAATGGGCAAAAACTGGAAGCATTCCCTTTGAAAACCAGCACAAGACAAGGATGCTGTCTCTCACCATTCGTATTCAACATAGTATTGGAAGTTCTGGCCAGGGCCATCAGGCAAGAGAAGGAAATAAAGAGTATTCAAATAGGAAGAGAGGAAGTCAAATTTCTATTTGCAGATGACATGATTTTATATTTAGAAAACCCCATAGTCGCAACGCAAAATCTCTTTAAGCTGATAAGCAATTTCAGCAAAGTCTCAGAATACAATATCAATGTGCAAAAATCAGAAGCATTCCTATACACCAATAACAGACAAACAGAGAGCCAAATCATGAGTGAACTCCTATTCACAATTGCTGCTAAGAGAATAAAATGCCAAGGAACATAACTTACAAGGGATGTGAAGAACCTCTTCAAGGAGAACAACAAACCACTTCTCAAGGAAGTAAGAGAGGACCCAAACAAATGGAAAAACATTCTATGCTCATGGAAAGGAATAATCAATATCGTGAAAATGGCCATACTGTCCAAAGTAATGTATAGATTCAATGCTATACTCATCAAGCTACCACTGACTTTCTTCACAGAATTGGAAAAAACTACTTTAAAGTTCATATGGAACCAAAAAAAGGCCTGCATAGCCAAGACAATCTTGGGCAAGAAGAACAAAGCTGGAGGTCTCATGCTACTTGACTTCACACTATACTACTAGGCTACAGTAACCAAAACAGCATGGTACTGGTACCAAAACAGATACATAGATCAATGGAACAGAACAGAGGCCTCAGAAATAACACCACACATCTACAACCATCTGATCTTTGACAAATCTGACACAAACAAGGAATGGGGAAAAGAATTCCCTATTTAATAAATGTTGTTGGGAAAACTGGCTAGCCATATGCAGAAAACTGAAACTGGACCGTTTCCTTGTATCTTATACAAAAATCAACTCCAGATGGATCAAAGACTTAAACGTAAGACCTAGGACCATAAAAATCCTAGAAGAAAACCTGGGCAGTACCATTCAGGACATAGGCATGGGCAAAGACTTCATGTCTAAAACACCAAAAGCAATGGCAACAAAAGCCAAAACAGACAAATGGGATCTAATTAAATTAAAGAGCTTCTGCACAGCAAAAGAAACTACCATCAGAGTGGAAAAATAGGAACGCTTTTACACTGTTGGTGGGAGTTTAAATTAGTTCAACCATTGTGGAAGACAGTGTGGCGATTCCTCAAGGATCCAGAACTAGAAATACCATTTGACCCAGTGATCCCATTACGGGGTATATACCCAAAGGATTATAAATCATTTTACTATAAAGATGCATGCACACATTTTTATTGCAGCACTGTTCACAATAGCAAAGACTTGGAACCAACCCAAATGTCCATCAGTATAGACTGGATATAGAAAATGTGGCACATATACACCATGGAATACTATGCAGCCATAAAAAAGCATGAGTTCATGTCCTTTTCAGGGACATAGATGAAGTTGGAAACAATCATTCTCAGCAAACTATCACAAGAACAGAAAAACCAAACACCACATGTTCTCACTCATAAGTGGGAGTTGAACAATGAGAACACATGGACATAGGGAGGGGAACATCGCACACCAGGGCCTGTTGGCAGGTTGGGGGCGCTAGAGGAGGGATAACATTAGGAGAAATACCTAATATAGGTGACAGGTTGATGGGTGCAGCAAACCACCCTGGCACATGTATATCTATGTAAAAAAACTGCACGTTCTGCACACATACCCCAGAATTTAAAGTAAAAAAAGATATTTTAAAAATAATAATAAAAAATAAAAAGAGAGATAACACACACAAACAAAAAAGAACCAAAACCCATTAATATGATGTCTTCAAGAGACCCATCTCACACAAAGACACACATAGGCTCAAATAAAGGGGTGGAGTAAAATTTACCAAACAAATGGAAAACAGAAAATAGCAGGGGTTGCAATTCTAGTTTCTTATACAAAGGACTTTAAACAAACAAAGATTAAAAAAAGACAAAGAAGGGCATTACATAATGGTAAAGGGTTCAATTAAACAAGAAGAGCTAACTATCTGTGATGGTTAATACTGAGTGTCAACTTGATTGAAGGATACAAAGTATTGATCCTGGGCATGTCTGTGAGGGTGTTGCCCAAAGAAATTAACATTTGAGTCAGTGGGCTGGGGAAGGCAGATCCACCCTTAATCTGGTGGGCACAATCTTATCAGCTGCCAGCAAAAATAAAGCAAGCAGAAAAATGTGAAAAGGAGAGACTGGCCTAGCCTCCCAGCCTACATCTTTCTCCCATGCTGGATGCTGCCTGCCCTTGAACATCAGACTCCAAGTTCGTTTTGGGGCTCGGACTGGCTCTCCTTGCTCCTCAGCTTGCAGATAGCCTATTGTGGGACCTTGTAATTGTGTAAGTTAATACTTAATAAACTCCCCTTTACATACATACATATATATGTGTATATATAATATATATATCCTAATAAGCTCCCCATTATATGTATCCCTTTATATATATATATGTTTATAATATATATCCCTTTATATATGTATGTTTATAATATATATCCCTATATATATATATATATATGGGAGCTTATTAGGATGTATAGGGATCCCTATACACCATAGGGATGTGTATATATATATACACCTATATATAGATACATACATATATGGATATATATGTATACCCCTATATATAGATACATATGTATGGATATATACACACACACCCCTATATATAGATACATATGTATGGATATATATATACACCTATATATAGATACATATATATGGATATATGTATATGTATCTCTCCTATTAGTTCCGTCCCTCTAGAGAACCCTAATACACTATCCTAAATATATATGCACCCAATACAGGAGCACGCAAATTCACAAAGCAAGTTCTTAGAGACCTTCAATGAAACTTAAACTCCCATACAATAATAATGGGAGACCTTAACACCCTACTGGCAATATTAGACAGATCATTGAGATAGAAAATTAACAATGATATTCAGGACCTGAACTTAGCTCTGGATCAAGTGGACCTGATAGATGTCTACAGAACTCTCCACCCCAAAACAACAGAATATACATTCTTCCCATTGCCACACAGTACTTACTCTAAATTTGACCACATAATCGATGTAAAACACTTCTCAGCAAATGCAGAATAACTGAAATCATAACAGCCTTTCAGACCACCGGGGAATCAAATTAGAACTCAAGATTAAGAGACTTACTCAAAACCACACAACTATATGGGAATTGAACAACCTGCTTCTGAATGACTCTTGGGTAAATAATGAAATTAAGGCAGAAATCAAAAAGTTCTTTGAAACTAATGAGAACAAAGATACAACATACCAGAATCTCTGGGATGCAGCTAAAGCAGTGTTGAAAGGGAAATATATAGCACTAAATTCCCACATCAAAAAGGTAGAAAGATCTCAAGTTAACAGCCTAACATCACAACTAAAAGAACAAGAGAACCAAGAGCAAACAAATCCCAAAGCTAGCAGAAGACAAGAAATAACCAAGATCAGAGCTGAACTGAAGGAGATAGAGACATGAAAAACCCTTCAAAAAATTATCGAACCCAGAAGCTGTTTTTTTTTAAGTAATAGACCACTAGCTAGACTAATACAGAAGAAAAGAGAGAAGATTCAAATAAACACAATCAGAAATGTTAAGGGGGTATCACCACTGATTCCACAGAAATACAAACCACCATCAGAGAAGACTATAAACACCTCTATGCACATAGACTATAAAATCCAAAGGAAATAGATAACTTCCTAAACACATACACCCTCCCAAGACTGAACCAGGAATAAACTGAATCTGTGAATAGACCAATAATGAGTTCTGAAATTGAGGCAGTAATAGCCTAACAACAACAATAACAAGAAAAATGCTGAGGACCAAACAGATTCACAGCTGAATTCTACCCAGAGATATCAAGAATAGCTGGTACCATTTCTACTAAACTATTCCAAACAGTTGAAAAGGAGGGACTCCTCCATAACTCATTCTATGAGGCCAGCATCATCCTGATACTAAAACCCAGCAGAGATACAACAAAAAAAAGAAGACTTCAGGCCAATATCCTTGATGAACATCAATGCAAAAATCCTCAATAAAATACTGGCAAACCAAATCCAGCAGTACATCAAAAACTTATCCACCACGATCAAGTAGGCTTCATTCCTGGGATGCAAGGTTGGTGTAACACACACAAATCAATAAATGTGATTCATCACATAAACAGAACTAAAGAAAAAAAAACACATGATTATCTCAATAGATGTAGAAAAGGCCTTTGATAAACTTCAACATCCCTTCACGTCAAAAACTCTCAATAAACTAGGTATTGAAGGAACATGCCTCAAAATAATAAGAGCCATACATGACAAACCCACAGCCAATATCATATTGAATAGGCAGAAGCTAGAAGCATCCCCCTTGAAAATCAACACAAGGATGCCCTCTCTTGCCACTCCTATTCAACACAGTATTGGAAGTTCTGGCTAGGGCAATTAGGCAACAGACAGAAATAAAGGGTATTCAAATAGGAAGAGAGGAAGTCAAGCTATCTTTGTTTGCAGATGACATGATCCTATATCTAGAAAACCCCATTGTCTCAGCCCAAAGGCTGAGTTCAACATATGTAACTTCAGCAAAGTCTCAGGATATAAATCAATGTGCAAAAATCACTGGTATTCTTATACACCAACAGCAGGCAAGCAGAGAGCCAAATCATGAATGAACTCCCATTCACAATTGCCACAAAAAGAATAAAATACCTAGGAATACAACTAACAAGGGAAGTGAAGGACCTCTTCAAGGAGAACTACAAACCACTGCTCAAAGAAATCAGAAATGACACAAACAAATGGAAAAACATTCCATGATTATGGAAAGGAAAAATCAATATCATGAAAATGGCCATACTGCCCAAAGCAATTGATACATTCAGTGCTATTCCCATTAAACTACCATCAACATTCTTCACAGAACTGGAAAAATATAAAACCAAAAAAAAGCCAAATAGCTAAGACAATCCTAAGCAAAAAGAACAAAGCTGGAGGCATCATGCTACCCGACTTCAAACTATACTACAGGGCTACAGTAGCCAAAACAGCATGGTACTGGTACAAGAACAGACACATAGACCAATGGAACAGAATAGAGGCCCAGAAATAAGATCACACATCTACAACCATCTGATCTTCAACAAACCTGACAAAAACAAGAAATGGAGGAAGGATTCCCTATTTAATAAATGGTGCTGGGATAGCTGGCTAGCCATATGCAGAAAATTGAAACTGGACCCCTTCCTTACACCATATGCAAAAATTAAGTCAAGATGGGTTAAAGACTTAAATGTAAAATCCAAAACTTGGCCAGGCGTGGTGGCTCATGCCTGAAATCCCAGCACTTTGGGAGGCCAAGGCAGGTGGATCACTTGAGGTCAGGAGTTCAAGACCAGCCTGGCCAACATGGTGAAACCCTGTCTCTACTAAAAATATAAAAATTAGCTGGGAGTGGTGGCACACACCTGTAGCCCCAGCTACTCGGGAGGCTGAGGCAGGAGAATCATTTGAACCTGGGAGGCAGAAGTTGCAGTGAGCCAAGATCATGCCACTGCACTCCAGCCTGGGCAACAGAGTGAGACTCTGTCTCAAAAAACAAACAAAGCAAAACTATAAAAACCCTGGAAGACAACCTAGGCAATACCATTCAGGACATAGGCACTGGCAAAGATTTCACGACTAAAACACCGAAAGCAATTGCTACAAAAGCAAAAATTGACAAATGGGATCTAAGTAAACTAAAGAGCTTCTGCACAGTAAAGGAAACTATCATCAGAGTGAACAGACAACCTACAGAATGGGAGAAAGTTGCTGCAGTCTATTAATCTGACAGAGGTCTAATATCCAGCATCTGCAAGGTACTTAAATAAATTTACAAGAAAAAAACAACTCCATTAAAAAGTGGGCAAAGGATATGAACAGATACTTCTCAAAAGAAGACATACATGCAGCCAACAAACATGAAGAAAAGCTCAATGTTGCTGATTATTAGAGAAATGCAAATCTAAACCACAATGAGATACCATCTCGCATCAGGCAGAATGGCAATTATTAAAAAGAAGAAACAATAGACGTTAACAAGATTGTGGAGGAAAAGGAACACTTTTACACTGTTGGTGGGATTGTAAATTAGCTTAACCATTGTGGAAGACAGTGTGGCAATTCCTCAAAGACCTAGATGCAGAAATACCATTTGACCCAGCAATCACATTACTGGGTATATACCCAAAGGATTATAAATCATTCTATTATAAAGATATGTGCATGCATATGTTCACTGCAACACTCTTCACAATAGCAAAGACATGGAACTAACTTAAATGCCCATCAATGATAGACTGGATAAGGAAAATGTGGTACATATACACCGTGAAATACTACGCAGCTATAAAAAGGAATGAGATCATGTTCTTTGCAGGGATATGGATGGAGCTGGAAGCCATTATCCTCAGCAAACTAACACAGGAACAGAAAACCAAACACTGCATGTTCTCACTTATAACTGGGAGCTGATTGATAACACATAGGGGGAAACAACACACACTGGGGCCTGTTGGAGGGTAGAGATGGGAGGAGAGAGCACATCAGGAAGAACAGCTAATAGATGCTGGGCTTAATACCTAGGTAATAGGATGACCTGTATAGCAAACCATCATGGCACACATTTATCTATGTAACAAACACGCACATCCTGCACATGTACCCCTGAACTTAAAAAGTTTGAAAAAAATAAAAAAGTCTATTAATCATCCAAATGAAGATTTTCAGTTTGCATTTGACATAGGAACCCAGAATTTGGGAGACAGCAATTTGAGAGTTAGCATGTAAATGGGCTTTTCAGGCATTTGCTTGTGCTGTTTCTACCACCAGAGAAACTCTCCCGGCCTTTCTTTACCAGGCTAAATTTTCTCATTCTTCAAAACTCAGCTTGGGTCTCATCTCCTTCAGTATACCTTCCCATGAATTATTTTCATTTGTCTCTCCTCTTGCTCTTGAATACTTGGTGCAAACCCATATCTCAAAAATGTATTAAAATCACTGGTACGAAGAGGTACACCCTCATCCCCTAGTGCCACCCACCAGACAGTAAATTCCTGGGGGCTGAGGGAGCTATATTTTATCTTAACCTCCTCCCAGCCCCACCACATCCCCTGCTGAGTGCCTGCCACTCACTAGATCTTTGTTGAAATGAACTTCTGGAGTTGCTCTCCATTGCGATCATTCTGCATGGTGCTTTGCTCACAGGCAGGATTTGTTCATCCCTATTTTAGATAGCCCATGCTGATGGGAAGTCAATTCGTTTTAACATTAATAGTAGCTAACACTTATTACATATTTGCTATGGGCTCCTAACAATAGCCCAAAGAGATTGATATTAGTCTCAATTTACAGTTTAGAAAACTTAGAAAGGTGAGATAATTTGCTCAAAGATACATAGGTTGAAAGTGCTGAAGCCAAAAGTCTGATTCCAAAGCCCTTGCTCTTTGACCACTATGTTATGTGGCCTTTCTCTCTAAAAGCAATCTCACGAGATTAAAGAATGGCAGGAGAACCACAAAGACAGTAATTTGAACCCAAATGCCTAGGTTATAAACTGTTATAATGTTTTGCTAATTTCTTTGGTAACAACTTCATTGAGATATAATTGACATATCACTGTTCACCCATTTAAAGTACACAATTTGGCTGGCACAGTGGCTCACGCCTGTAATCCCAACACTTTGGGAGGCCGAGGCAGGCAGATCGCCTGAGGTCAGGAGTTCAAGACCAGCCTGGGCAACATGGTGAAACCCCATCTCTACTAAAAAAAAAAAAAAAATTAGCCGGGTGTGGTGGCACACACCTGTAATCCCAGCTACTCGGGAGGCTGAGGCATGAGAATCGCTTGAATTATTTACTTTTAGCACATTAGATTCTGTCTTTGCCCCCCAAGTGATAAACCCTAGCCAGTTTTTCTTTTTTTTTTCTTGAGATGGAGTCTCACTCTGTCATCCAGGCTGGAATGCGGTGGTGCAATCTCGGTTCACTGCAACCTTCACCTCCTGAGTTCAAGCAATTCTCCTGCCTCAGCCTCCCGAGTAGCTGGGACTACAGGTATGCACCACCATGCCCAGCTATGTTTTGTATTTTTACTTAGTGAAGACAGGGTTTCACAATGTTAGCCAGGCTGGTCTTGAACTCATGACCTCAAGTGATCCACCTGCCTCCGCCTCCCAAAATGCTGGGATTACTGGCATGAGCCACTGTACCCAGCCCCTAGCCCGTTTTTCTAAAACTGTAGAAGAGACTTTTTTCTTTATCATTGTTGAAACCAAGATAGTTTAAAATCAAAGTCTTTAATGGCAAATAGAAATATAAACATAAATGGAATTAAGCTTCTCTGTTTATTCTCTTCTAACTCTGGACATATAATCAGCAAATTTGAAGGGTTTGTTTGGGATGTTCTTACATAGATTTTTTTTGTATATCTGAAATTCAGCTTGGGGAATCCTGGAGAGCATCTCAGGCAATCACCCTGCAAAACAGCTAAAACTATGATATGAGAAACCAGTATAATTGTGGGACAAAAGTGATATCATATTAAGCTGCTACAGACAGAGAAAAAGACCATAGGTTTTCCAACATGAGCCTCAAGCCAAAAACCACAAGGGCTGACCTTCTGAAGTACAATGATTAATTTGCTTTGGGGTATTTTATGTAGCTTGTTTAGGGTGAAAAACTACAGGGATTTAATGATTCTCCCAAGTACTGTTGGAGAGACTGGCTAGTATATGTATGTGTAAATATCTCCTTGACAATCAGGAGTATATTTTCAGGCATCCTACCTATTGTTTAATTATTTTAAAGTGTCAATCATTCTCTGAGTTTGGTGTGGTAGGGTCCAACATAAGCCAACATAAGCCTTGTTCTTAACTTTTCTGAGTGTGAACAGGAATAGCACCAACAGACAAAATTCATATTATCATTGTGATTTTAATTTTTGACGGAAATTGGATATTTTATATGGCTGAGAGTCTGAATATACAAATGGACAGTGGCCATGCCATGTATGACAAAACTCTGGCAGCAGTCAGCCTTGGAAGCCAAACCACAACTTTTGCAGCAATAGGCTCAGAATGGTACAGACTTGGTTGGTAACTGCCAGCTTCCCTAATTTTGCCCTCTCTTCCCACTCAGGACCAACAAAAAAAAAGCCAAGTATGTTCCCTAAATCAATCACATAGGATGCCCACTAGATTCTAGTTAACTCATTTTCAGCTTCCTATGTTAACAGCCTCCAATGGGAGTATGCCTAAAATCTTCTCTCTTTTTTTCACTATAAAGATTTCCCACTACTTTGCCTATATTTGAGTCTCTGCAAAATACAAGTGATGGAGGCTGACTCCCTGGCTATAGCAAGCTCTGAATAAATAGCCTCTGTTCTTATTGGGGCTGTCTTCATGTATTTCCACATAGCTAAGGCATACTTTAAATTTGTATACACAAATGAATCTGAATGACAGGACAGTGCATTAGAGTGTTTTTCCTAGGAGCTGGATGGCAACTCCACATGGAATGATATGTGGTACCACCCCCACATTCCAATCTCTAAAGTAACTGCGTGTGGTAAGGAGATTTAGAAACATGGGTTATAAATTTTATATATTGCTTATTTCCATTTTTAAAATAATCATTAGTTATTTTTACTTTTGTTAAATTATGTATCTTATCTATACTGGATAACAACTACCCACATCATTATTACATTTAACTGGAAAATGACTTTTTTCCCTTATTTCCTAACTTAACAGTTCATACTTTTTTGAAAAAGGAACATAATTAGTTTAATATATTCATTAGGCAATTTCTTAATTTATCCAAGATAACTACCATCTGGACCTGCTGGTTTATATTTATTCTAATTGTCAATATATTCCATTACATTACTTTGTTTCTTGCACAGACCGATGAGATAATTCAATTTTTAACCCTTTCCTAGTCAAAGTTTGAAAACTCTTAATATTGCTTTAGGACGTTATAATTTTTACTAGTAGATAATAATTTATTTTTCTCTTCTCCTCCTTTGTTTCTTCTTCCTCCCACCTCTTTTTTAAAATGGATTTTAGCTCTAAGGAATTTTTTTGACCTGTGTTAGTCTCTCCTGTAGCCCCAGCACCTAGAACAAAGCCTGGCATAATGCAGTAAATGCTCAATAAATATTTGTTAAATGAATGGACCATATTTAATTAAGAAATAAAGATTATGTTATTAAAATTTATAAAAGAATATTAGATTGGTCAAAATAAATGATCTCAACTTTTAATCCCCCAATCAGGTATCGGTGGTCAGAAAAATAGAAGTCCAATAACTTGAATTTCTAATCTCCTTACCCAAGGCCAAACCAACAGCAAGTGATTCTTTAATAAATCAGGGGTTAGCAGCACCAAAGTTGGGCTGATGCAGGAGAAGAGTACTATTCAGGGCAGTATGAGCAGGCAGAAAGCCAAGGTGAAATATTTGGAATCAAACAGCCACCATTTTTTTCACTCCAGCTCTGAATTTACTAATGTGGAATGAGCATATTTTTAAGCTCCTCTAAGCCTTAGTTTCCTTCTCTGGAAAAGAAATTGCAGATAATAATGGTACGACCTCATAGGATTGCTCTTAACATAATGAGATAATGTCTGTAAGACATACAGTTTACTGCCTGGCCAAACTGAAAATTAGCCACCAATGATAAAGATATATAAAATGTATGCATACTGACAGCAAGGGGAAAGAAGGGAAAAAAGATATATAAATATTTTTAATTGGTGTCACTGTTTCAGGATTCTACAGCCCTTTTAGTCAACATTTACTGTGTCTCTATCTGATTATAGTACCTGTAGCAGACACTAGAGCACTGGAGAGAGGTAAGCACAGCCCTTGCGCTTGGGATATTTGCACACCTCATAAAACAATTCAAGAGTACTTATAAAGTAACTGGAAAATGAGTGCAAATTGTACTCTGTATCAGTACATAAGGAGGGAGGTAGCAGTTTATATATTTCTCACAGCACAGAAGAAAAAATGAGATCTTTCACATCAGCAGCCTTGACTTTTTTTTTTTTTTTTTTTTTGAGACAGAGTCTCACTCTGTTGCCCAGGCTGGAGTGCAGTTACACAGTCTTGGCTCACTGCAACCTCCGCTTCCTGGGTCCAAGCAATTTGGCTACCTCAGCCTCCCGAGTAGCTGGGATTACAGGCATGCGCCACCATGCCCAGCTTTTTTGTATTTTTAGTAGAGACGGGGTTTCACCATATTGGCCAGGCTGGTCTCGAACTCCTGACCTCAAGTGATCCACCCGCCTTGGCCTCCCAAAGTGCTGGGATTACAGGCATGAGCCACCGTGCCTGGCCTACATTTCCTCATTTTTAACAACAATAGGGAAGAACTGTTTGACTTAGGTGCTCCCTCTTTGCCCCATAGCACTGTGTGTATACCCAACTTAGACTGGGAACAGAAGAGGTGGCAGGGAAGGCTTTTGCCAAACTGAACATCTGTTCAGTGCTGAGACACTAAATGAAATAAGTTCTGGGGACACAGACACAGGTCAAAGGAAATCACTGTCTAATAAGGAAAACATAAAAGATCTGATAAATGCTGTGATAACACAGTATAGAGAGGCTCCAGCTGTGTTGAGGAGAAAGATACAACCAGCCTGGGCAGGTGATCAGTTGAATGACCCCTGAGTAGTCTTCAAAGGCAAGTTCGATTGAGACACATGGGGTAGGGAAAGAACAACAATCCAAGAGGTAAAACAGCATTGGCAAAGGCAAGGAGGAATAGAAAAATGGAATGCTGTCTAAACTCCAAGTAGTTGGAGGGTTAGAGCAAAGGGACTGTGAATAGGGTGGTGTCTCTATTTTAGCTCTCTCAAAAACAACTGTATTTCAAGTTCGCCATGATAGCAGCTGAAAAAGTAAAGAAAATTGAGATTTGGATGAAATTTGTCATATCACATGACAACCAGTCATCACTTCAGCAATTCAATGAACACTTGCTGCACGTTTTGTCACGCACAAGATACCATGCTAAAGGAGGTAGAAAGAGAAAACAGTTTGGCCCTTAAGGAACTTGCTAACGGTAGAAGACAAGTAAAGAATTATAACAAATAAAATATGCCAGAAATACCATAAGAAAAGTATCAATAAACACCAGATTCAATGAAGGTAAATAGCTCATCTTGTTGGAGAGATCAGAAAATGATTCATGGAAATAAACTAAGGAATAGCAGGATTTTTATGTAATTTAATATGGCAAGGAGGAAGGAAGTAGAGAAATCACATGAGAAGTTTAGAAAACAACAAAGAATCTAGTTTGGCTACAACAAAGTGTACAGAGTAGAATGATGGGAGAGATTGCTAGAAAGTTAGGACCATCAGGAGATTCTAAATTCTGCTACATTTTTAGTAGGAGGCACATGACTGGGGCCACATTTTGGTACAAATAACCAGGCAGTAGACGTTTAGGAGAGATTCAAATAGCGAGAATATGAATCTCCCCAAATTCAAATTCTCATGTTTGAAACATGAGAAGAAAGAAACAAATGTGTTAGGAGGCATTTATAGTAATCTACGCAAGATGAGATTAGGACCTGAACCGAACACTACCTTTCTGCAGGAATGAGAATGCCAAAGGGAAATCACTGGTAGCACGCCACCACCATTCATAACAGCACTCACCTGCCAGGTTTCCATTGCTCCTTCTACTCCTCTGGCTCCACAGTCCATGCTGAGGGAGCCAGGAGTGCAGAGCTGTTGGGCAAGTAAACACAGATGGCCAAAGCACAAACCAGGGCCTGCCAATAGGTGTTCTGGGGAAACCAATAAGGTGTTCCAGGAAAACAGTACACTCTTGCAAGCCAACTAAAATATTTTAATTACCAACTCTAAGTAATAACTATTACCAAAATTTATTCTATATACACTTTGAAAATTAACTCAAGGAACATTTCCCCTATTTGGCAATGTCACAGCACATCAGCGTCAAATATATAAAAGCTACATTTACTTTTTTGAAGAAAAGCCAAAATCATCATAAATGAGTCTTTGGTGCCCCCTTGTGAAATGTTCAGTGTAATCCTTGATATACCCTCCATACAGAAATAATGGGTATTTCAATTTTTAAAAACACTTAAAGCATTTTCTATTTATGGTACACGATTTTTAATGGAACTAATTGAAAATAAAGCCATAATAAATAACTTAGTGCAAACCAGGAACATAACAGATAAAATTTTTTAAAGTTCAGTAAATTTTTGTGTCATACATTTATGACAATTTTGCTTTGTGTTGTAAACTAAGCAAAGGTAGTGAAAAAACTTAGCTTTACACAGTGCTAAGTATCAAAATATTTTCTCAAGAGCAATTCAATCCTTAAATTATTGCTAGGAAATCCATAATAAGACTTAAGTCTTTCAATAGCTAGGATAAATGTAAATCCATATTTGTGCCCATAGAAATGCTAGTATAAAATTATCAGATAGCTCTTAAAGTGTTGTTTCTCTTTACATTATTTGCCACAAGTTTCTGGCAATTTTTTCTAAACTATGGAGTTAGAAACAGAAAATACCTGCCCTTCCTGAAACTAAGTAGAAGTCAAATAGGAAGAATAATCTTACCCATTAGTTAGCAAGACTGTCAAGGCAACAGACCATAGGGAGAAAAGATTGAGAGGTTATTATCCCAAATCAATAGCAGGTAAAACATTTATTGGCTTTCCTCTTAATTTGCATTATTTTCTTTTCTTTTTTTTTTTTTTTGAGACGGAGTCTGGCTCTGTCGCCCAGGCTGGAGTGCAGTGGCGCAATCTTGGCTCACTGCAAGCTCCGCCTCCCGGGTTCACGCCATTCTCCTGCCTCAGCCTCCCGAGTAGCTGGGGCTACAGGCGCCCGCCATCACGCCCGGCTAATTTTTTGTATTTTTAGTAGAGACGGGGTTTCACCATGTTAGCCAGGATGGTCTCCATCTCCTGACCTCGTGATCTGCCCGCCTCAGCCTCCCAAAGTGCTGGGATTACAGGCGTGAGCCACCACGCCCGGCCAATTTTCATTATTTTCTTATATCCTTATTAAGAAGTGAAACAAACCACAAAAATAAAGTGCTAAATTTAATCATTCCTCTTGTTTTGGAACCTCCTTGGGAACCCACAATACATCCATCAATGAATGTTTGGTGAATTTTTCTTATTGCTTTCCCTCACCTAATAATAAAAAACTGATAAGAATGTAGCAATAACTGCAATGTAGAAATACTTACTCTTGTTTCCATGCCATGTCTTTATAAAGACTTTGGAACTGGAGCAGTTCTCTTTCTTTTGAGCTGAGCTCTTGGATAATAGTATACCCATTTCATTCATTTAGATTGTCAAGTAATGAAGTTGTTTAAGCTACTCATGAGCTAAAGAACTACTTTATTCAAGCAAAATTATTCTCAATTAGAATTGTTTTTTCTCTGAGTAGACCAACTTATTTTTAAAAACAGGAAAACAATTTTCCATTTATGACATTGTAATTACATGTGTACTGAGTTTACCAATAGCTCTACAAGTAGTTTTATTATGTACCAATGGCAGACTGCTTGTTAGAATACTGGCCCCTACTTTCTGTGTGATTTTTTTTTTTTTTTTTTTTGAGACAGCGTCTTGCTCTGTCTCCTAGGCTGGAGTGCAGTGCTATGATCATGGCTCACTGCAGCCTTGGCCTTCTGGGCTCAAGTGATCCTCCCACCTCTGCCTCCTGAGTAGCTGGGACTACAGACATGCACCACCATGCCCAGCTAGTATTTTTTAAATTTTTGTAAAGACAGGGTCTTGCTATGCTGCCCAAGCTGGTCTCACACTCTTGGGCTCAATTGATCCTCCTGCCTCAGCCTCCCAAAGTGCTGAGATTACAGGTGTAAGCCACCATGCCTGGCCTAAGCCAGACATTTTTTTGCAAGCTGGTTAGAAGTTGATTTTATAGTTTCATTTGGCATGATGATAATGATATCAAGGTAATATGTTCTATCCCCACAAATGCTATTTCATTTTATTCTATTCACATGCAGACAAATGTGTAGTAACACAAATTGGTGTAAGAGTTTCCAGAGTGAGTTCACAATACATCATGCCTTTTAACTTTCCACTTATAAAGGAAATAGGCTCAGATGCAATAAGTAACTTGCATAAGGGAACAACTAGTAAGTAGTTCAGGAGACCAACCCAAGCTTTTTAACTTCTAGCCTAAGATTCCTTCCATTATACCCTAAATGGTTCTAAGAAAGATCAGCTAAAAGAATGAGTAGACCAAATATATTCATGACTATATGTTTACATGGAATTTAAGAAATCATTTAGATCCCACTTTTTGTATATTAAAGCATTAATCACTGAAAATCAAACATTAAGAAATTAACAAATTACTAGGATAAAATTGTTTAGTTACTATTTTGTAGTGGTTTACTTGGATGAAAGTACCAATAGCACCAAGAAAAGCAACTCGTTCAATAACTATTTACTAAGCACCTTTTACTTGGCTGGCACTATGCTAGGTGCTAGGGATGCAATGGTATTTACATCAAACATGAGATACTCTAGGACTTCACAGAGGTTACAGGGAAATAAAGTTAACAACTGATTTAAATAAAGTGAACTAAGTGCCATGACAGAGGATGTACAAGCTGCTATGGAAGTACACAGTTGGGATAACTGGTCCAGTCGGTTATGGCAATACACAATAACAATAGTGTCGCTATTTTCTGGGTAACTGGATCTTCTGTTTGATAAAGTTGTACACAATACTGTATGATTTTCTTCTAGTTAACCTATCTCTTGACCCCATCACAAGTATAAAACCCACCAAAAAGAAATGCCTTTTGAATTCCTACTCTGATATTTTTTCTTCAGAGTTTTATTACAAAATCATTAAAATATGGGTATTCAGTCTTAATACTATTTCATTCACATATACTTTATTGTAATATTTAAACCCCAAATAAAATCAGAAATACAAAAAACATCCATTTCCATTGTTTCACAGTACTTGTAGTAAAGAGAACCACTTATTGTTGATTTCTAAAATTAAATGTGATAAAATGTTTTACACCACCAAAATGAAATAAAAGATTATATTCTAATCGGCTGGTGTATTAGTCCATTTTCATGCTGCTGATAAAGACATAACCGAGACTGGGAAGAAAAAGAGGTTTAATTGGACTTACAGTTCCATATGGCTAAGGAGGCCTCAGAATCATGGTGGGAGGCAAAAGGCACTTCTTACATAGAGGTGGAAGAGAAAATGAGAAAGAAGCAGAAGTGGAAACCCCTGATAAACCCATCAGGTGGAAGAGAAAATGAGAAAGAAGCAGAAGTGGAAACACCTGATAAACCCATCAGATCTCCTGAGACTTATTCACTATCCTGACAATAGCACAGGAAAGACGTGCCCCCATGATTCAGTTACCTCCTCCTGGGTCCCTCCCACAACATGTGGGAATTCAAGTTGAGATTTGGGTGGGGACACCACCAAACCATATCATTCTGCCCCTGCCCCCCCCCCCAAATCTCATGTCCTCACATTTCGAAACAAATTATGCCTTCCCAACAGTGCCTCAAAGTCTTAACTCATTTCAGCATTAACTCAAAAGTCCAGTCCAAAGTCTCATCTGAGATAAGGCAAGTCCCTTCTGCCTATGAGCCTGTAATACAAAAGCAAGCTAACTACTTCCTAGATACAATGGGAGTACAGGTATTGGGGAAATACAGCTGTTCCAAATGGGAAAAATTAGCCAAAATAAAGAGGTTACAGGGCCCATGGAAGTCTGAAAACCAGTGGGGCAGCCAAATTTTAAAGCACCAAAATGATCTCCTTTGATTCCTGGTCTCACATCCAGGTCACACTGATGCAAAAGGTAGGTTCCCATGGTCTTGGGCAGCGCTGCCTCTGTGGCTTTGCAGGGTATAGCCTTCCTCCTGACTGCTTTCACGGGCTGGCATTGAATGTCTGCAGTTTTTCCAGCCACATGGTGCAAGCTGTCAGTGGATCTACCATTCTGGGGTATGAAAGATGATGGCCCTCTTCTCACAGCTCCACTAGGCAGTGCCCCAGTAGGGACTCTGTGTGGGGAATCGAACCCCACATTTCCCTTCCTCACTGCCCTAGCAGAGGTTCTCCATGAGGGCCCCACCCCTGCAGCAAACTTTTGCCTGGGCAATCAGGCATTTCTATACATCTTCTGAAATCTAGGCGGAGGTTCCCAAACCTCAATTCTTGACTTCTGTGCACCCACAGGCTCAACACCATGTGGAAGCTGCCAAGCCTCTGAAGCCACAGCCCAAGCTGTACACTGGCCCCTTTCAGCCATGGCTGGAGTGGCTGGGACACAGGGCACCAAGTTCCTAGGCTGCACACAGCACAGGGACCCTGGGCCAGGCCCATGAAACCACTTTTTCCTCGTGGGCCTCCAGGCTTGTGATGGGAGGGGCTGCTGTAAAGGTCTCTGACGTGGCCTGGAGACATTTTCCCCACGGTCTTGGGGATTAACATTTGGCTCCTTGCTACTTATGCAAATTTCTGCAGCCGGCTTGAATTTCTCCCCAGAAAATGGGTTTTTCTTTCCTATCGCATAGTCAGGCTGCAAATTTTCCAAACTTTTATGCTCTGCTTCCCTTATAAAACTGAGTGCCTTTAATGACACCCAAGTTATCTCTTGAATGCTTTGCTGCTTAGGAACTTCTTCTGCCAGATACCCTAAATCATCTTTCTCAAGTTTAAAGTTTCACAAATTTCTAGGGCAGGGCCAAAATGGCACCAGTCTCTTTGCTAAAACATAACAAGAGTCACCTTTACTCCAGTTCCCAACAAGTTCCTCATCTCCATCTGAGACCACCTCAGCCTGGACTTTATTGTCCATACTGCTATAAGCACTGGGACAAAGCCATTCAACAAGTCTCTAGGAAGTTCCAAAATTTCTCACATTTTCCTGTCTTCTTCTGAGCCCTCCAAACTGTCCCAACCTCTGCCTGTTGCCCAGTTCCAAAATCGCTGCCACATTTTCGGGTATCTTTTCAGCAACACCCCACTCTACTATATTAGTCCGTTTTCACGTTGCTGATAAAGACATACCCGAGACTGGGAAGAAAAAGAGGTTTAATTGGACTTACAGTTCCACATGGCTAGGGAGGCCTCAGAATCATGGTGGGAGGCAAAAGGCACTTTTTACATGGTGGTGGAGAGAAAACGAGGAAGAACCAAAAGCGGAAACCCCTGTTAAACCCATCAGATCTCCTGAGACTTATTCACTATCCCGAGAATAGCACGGGAAAGACCTGCCCCCATGATTCAATTAACTCCTGCTGGGTCCCTCCCACAACACGTGGGAATTCTGGGAGATACAATTCAAGTTGAGATTTGGGTGGAAACACTGACAAACCATATCAGCTGGGTAACCACAAAATGACAAAGGTGATCAGACCAAGAGATCAGTATGACTGCAATATATAAAAGACAATAGCAAAGTGTCTCATGATGGACTAGAAATAGGATTCCAGATTCCTTCATCGTACTACTGACATTTTTCACATGTAAAGTAAAAGAAATGTTTCTATTTCCTTTTGAATTATTCTGTAATAAAATAAGAAAAATTCATAAGATATTGGGAAATGTGAGTATTTAAAATGACCCATTAACCTGAATAGACGACATTGCATTTCATTTTTAAAAAATATGTCAAGGAACTGGATCTGTAATTTTTAAGATCTAAAAAGTCACTGAAGGAATGTCATTTAGGGCAGACAGAAATCAAGAGTATAAAATAGCAATACTGTTCATATGACAGATGAAGATATGGTTTGATCTGAGCCACAGAAAGAGAGGGCTTAGGTCAGGTGCAGTGGCTCATACTTGTAATCCCAGCACTTTGGGAGGTCAATGTGGGCAGATCACTTGAGGTCAGGAGTTTGTGACCAGACTGCCAAACATGGTGAAACCCCATCTCTACTAAAAATACAAAAATTAGCCGGGTGTGGTGGCAGGCACCTGTAATCCCAGCTACTCAGGAGGCTGAGGCAGGAGAATTGCTTGAACCCAGGAGACGGAAGTTGCAGTGAGCCGAGATCACACCACTGTACTCCACCCTAGGTGACAGAGTGAGGCTCTGTCTCAAAAAAAAAAAAGAAAGAGAGGGCTTAAATAAATTAAATAATTAAATTAATCAAAGAATTAACTTCATAAATTAAGAGAATCAAGACTAAAATAAATTTCCTAAAAACAAAGAAACTTATAGAGAAAAAAAGTTAAGCCTAAGTGAAGAATATTAACTAGTAAATTGATCCTGATGTGAAAGATGTCTCAGAAAATTTATGAGTAAATATAATTTACATAAATATAATTTAGCCTCCAAAAACCCTTTGTGGAATTAGAAAGGATATAGATGAAAATTTAATATTTAGCAGCTAATCAAAATTTTACAGCAAGTAACAAGTTAAAATTTCAGGCAGATTTCCCTCACATATGTCTATATCTAACTCATACTTTAAATTGCTTTGTTAAAATAACATATAAGAGCTACATTTAAATCTATGCATAGATTGTGAACATAGATATGTATATATATCAGTTACCCATATACAAATAAAAAAATTATGAAACTATCTTCAAATTTTCTCCTGGTATTAGTAATTTGTTCAACAGTAGAGCTTATCTCTTTCTTAGCCTGGCGCGGTAGCTCATGCCTGTAATCCCAGCACTTTGGGAGGCCCAGGCGGGTGGATCACTTGAGGTCAGGAGTTCGAGACCAGCCTGGTCAACATGGTGAAATCCCGTGTCTACTAAAAACACAAAAATTAGACGGGCATGGTGGTGCGCGCCTATAATCCCAGCTACTCTGGAGGCTGAGGCAGGAGAATCGCTTGAACTGGGAGGCGGAGTGTGCAGTGAGCCAAGATCCTGTGAGATCATGCCACTGCACTCCAGCCCGAGCCTGAGGACACAGAGCTAGACGATGCCTCAAAAAAAAAAAAAAAAAAAAAAAACTTAATTCTTTCTTGCTGTTCTATAAGTGGAACATGCAAACGCAAATCACTTTTGGAAACGATTTATAAATCGTTAAAGTACTTTATAAACAACTTAGTAAATCTTCTTACTTAAATCTGTCTTTTCCAAGCAGCCCAAATTTGTCAGAATATCCAGATTAAATAAATGAAATCTGTGCCTATAGTTCTAGAAGTTTTTAAAGTACTTATTTGAAATGTGTTACTTGTAAGGGTATATTAACTAAGACTCCCATTATGAATAACTATATACTTCCACTAATTTACTCTTTATGTCTTCCTAGATATTAATATTCAGTAAATTTTACTTAACCAGAGACTGAAATTATAGAATAAATTCAACAGAACTTCTGAAAATTTTTATTTATATTTCATTTCAGTCAAGTACTCATTTTCCAAATCTATAAGGCCATCTGTCTAGAGTTCAAAATCTTTAATATTATTTGAAAAACTATTTTTTAAAAAATGAAGAACATTTCAAGAGCAATGAAATGCACAAATTTAAAATGTTATATAAAACAATAAAATACATACATATAACAACAATGAAAATTCTTTATTTAAAATACCAAGTTATTAAAATGGGTAAAATGACAAAGTAAAATAAAATTTTTTCAAAACTAACTTTAAAGAAAACATACAATGAAATGGATTATAATATATACAAAATAGGAAATTAATCATCACCTGTCATTAATGGGAAGATTTGCATGTATTCAAAATATTCATAATTTTAAGTCAGATAAATAGAAAACTGCATGGGGGAGTTCTTCTATATTTAGTCTCTTCAGAGGCGTTTTAAATTCCGCTTACTCTGGGCACTTCCTGGGAGAGCATCTTTTCTATTTCTTGGCTTTGCTCCTCCTCTACTACATTCTTCAGACCCATGATAAGCACACAAACATAACACACAAAAGTCAAAACCACAGGCTGTGCGGCTACACAGTCCCCTTTTCTTATATGGCTGGTACTTAGCAGGGGACTGGCACCTTGGGCAAGGTTTTAATGCTTCATCAGTAAAAAGTGTTTTGGCAACCTGCAGTGAAAGCACACACACTAAATCTTCTGGTTTCATATAGAGGAGCACTTTATTTCAAACTCTGTAAATATTTATTTCTAATAACTTATGACATAATAAATACTCACCTTAACATATTCTTCCTGTTTACTACTTAAGTGAGTAACAGAAGAGCTTGCTAGAGGTGTCAAAACTTCTCCCCAGGGAGATAATGTTGACCCTTGCTCTCTCTGAGAACCAGGTATCCTAGCCTGTGCCTGCACAGATCTTAAAGCTGAGCGATTTAAAAGCTGGAGCCGAGTGGCAGCATCCTCGACATTTAATACAGCCCCCTGTGGTAAAGGACAAGAGGCATCAATACTGCAATACCAAAACAGTTCCGGGATAGCTTTCTGATGTACACGGATTTATATGCTTTGAAGAGGTTTTTTGCCATCAGAATTCTCTCCCTAGGCCATTCCTTTTCAGAAAAAAACAAAAACAAAAACAAAAACAAAAAAAACCCAACCTTTTCTCCCTAACATATAAAAGTTAAATAAATATAAAAAGAAAAAAATTTAAATTAAATTCTACATCTAAGTTTGTATGGCTGGTTATTTTTCCATTTATTTTAAACTTGGTTCAGCAAACCTTTCCTGTAAAGGACCAGATAATATATAATCTAGACTTTGTGGGCCATGTAGTTCCAGCTATTCAACTCTGCGGTTGTAGAAAAAGCAGCTGTAGACAAGAAGTAAACAAAAGAGTCGAGAAAACCATCAAATAACTTTCTTTTATAATTTTTTTTTGTTTTAATAATACATTAGAATAGTTCAAGTAGAAAGCAAGCAGTCTATGTTGGAATAGGACAGCAAAGGGCCCCAGGAAGGATGTCTCTGAGGAAAAGAAGGAACAGGTAGAATACCTGATTTGTTTGGACTTACACAGAGGAGACTTTCAGTTCTGGTGGATAATGGGAGATGAATCGGGGATCTGTATAGAGAAACACTAAGCAAAAATAAATAAATAAAAGAGAGAGAGAAAAAACTATGCAATTATTAACTCTGGAGGGAAAAAGCTATACAAGAACGGAAGTGTAATCATAGTGTACAACATACTATAGCTGTGAAAAAAGTTATAATAATCTCAACACAATCTTTATAATGTCAGCACCTAATTCTGATTCATTCCCAAATGGTGGTGTAATTATAGTCATAAGATAGGAGAAGAGAGAAAGGAATTCAGAAAGAGAGGGGTTATGTAGGTAGTGGCAGTAGTAGTGAGAGGTTAGAGAACCTAATCCTTTTATAGAAAATAGTAAAGAAATGACAGGGAAATAAAATTATTTAGAAATATGGAGATAAACACTAGAAGAAAGTGTTGAAAATGATTGTCTTGATGGAACAAGAATCAAGAGTATGAAGGCATAATGGTATATTTTGTTACGATAGTCCAATTTGACTTTTTAAACCATGTACTACTTTGAAAAAGATTTTAAAAAGCAAGTCAAAATAAGAAAAAGCATAAGAAAGGGGGGAAAGTACAGTTCTTTAAGAAACTGAGTTTTTAAAAAAGTGATTGCTAGAATATGAGGATAGAATTTTTTTTTTTGAGACAAAGTTTAACTCTGTCATCAGGCTGGAGTGCAGTGGCATGATGCTCACTGCAACCTCCACCTCCCAGGTTCAAGCAATCCTCCCGCCTCAGCCTCCCAAGTAGCTGGGATTACAAACCTGCACCACCACACCCAGCTAATTTTTGTATTTTTAGTAGAGACAGGGGTTCCACCATGTTGGTCAGGCTGGTCTTGAACTCCTGATGTCAAGTGATCCACCAACCTTGGCTTCCCAAAGTGCCGGGATTACAGGCATGAGCCACTGTGCCTGGCCAAATATGAGACTATTTCTTTTTTTTTTTTTTTTTTGAGAATAGAATATTTCATTATCTGGAGTTACATGGAGGGTTGCCAGCACAACAGTATGCTTCTTCCTTAGAGGAGTTAAGGAATATATGGAGCCAAATGTTTAAATATTAATAAGTGCATGCTTAAACAACCATTTTTTAAGTCTGTCCCTAGCATATAGGGCAGCATTTGAAAAAGAGATGTTAAGAAGGCAATTAATATCTTCCCTATTATAAACTCCCAGAGCCAGCAGCTGCAGAAGTAGCCAGGAGCTCTGAACAGGTGAAAAGGTAAAGCTTTTCTTCAAAATAAAAAAGAAAGTCAAAGTTTTAGTTAATAGCAGTCCCTAATAGTTTACTGTAATGAAAAACCTGCCAATCTATATCTGGGTGTTCATATTTGTTTATGCCATGCTTTATTCCAATTATTATATTTAGTCAAATTAGAAATTCACTTATAGTATGTTATTAAATATTTTTCACTAGAACAAGAATGAACTAGTGAACTCTCAGAATCTTTTTTGGCCTAAAGTTGAATCTATAATCAAACATGGGTGCTAGTCATCAGATGCCTATTACACAACATAGCATGCCTGAGAGGAATCCATCAGCTTCTATAGGACTTTTCTTGTAACTTTAAAGCCAGAATTCAAATCCTCAAGGGAGTGCAAGTTTATGATGCTTCACAGGTACTGATCTGCTTTGCTCACCCACCTCCAGGCTTGTACCTATGCTATTTTCTCTGCTAAAACCCTCTTCTTTGTGTTCACCTGGCTAACTGCTAACTCATCATTCAGGTCTCAGTAGAGATGCACTTCTCTTGATTCCCAAGTATCAGGCAAAAACTCCTTTAAATAACTCTGGGCTTCCTCTAACACACCTAGATTGTAGTCACCTATTTACCTATATCAACCTCAGAGTGTGTGCTCCAAAAGAGCAGGAACCATGTCAGAAATGTCCACCATTGTAATCTGAGCACTGGCACAGTAACTAACATGTAATGTCCATTCAAAAGACTGGATTAAAAATGCTATAAGGGTATCTCATTATGATTAGGATCCAGCATATCACTGGTATTCAAATGCTGTTAAGAGCACATCCACGTAAGCAGCAACAACGCCCAACAAGATGTTCTTGATGCTATGTTGTTTATTCCATTTACAGACTGGGTGAAAATTGAGTTTGGGAAAACTAAAGAATTTATGAGTGAATGTTTGTTAAATGGAAAAGGTTAAAAGATAGCAGGAAAACCAAATTAGGTTGTCTAGCAACATGAGATTATTACGTATTTATACAAATGCATCTTAGAGAAGTATTACATACATTACCTCAGAATCTGTTTTCAGTTGTGCGACATAAAATTTCCTCCTCCGATTTGCATTTTTATCTTGAACAACAATTTCACGCCAATTTCTGCTTACTTTCCAAACACTATAACAAAAAGATCCATCCTTATATTGCATACATTCTATAGGATTAACATTTTGTTGTATATGCTAACTAATGAGAAAAATTTGTTTTAAAGATTTTGGGCAGTAAATTTAAACCTAAAAATTTACATAAAAATATGACTTGGTCAACATTGTTATTTCATATTGATTCATCATATAAAATAATTCCAATTAAAATGTAAAGTATATGCCAGCATTATATAGATAGGTTACTCTTTTATAAATGGTCATATAAAGCCAGTATGAGTCCACTGGGAGACTGATTAAGAGGATTTAACTTCAAACGTAACATTAAAAATTTGGAACAAGAGATGCAGGAAATGATTGTCATCTATAACACAAGAGGTTTCATCAATTTCTCCTATTCCTGTGTTTAACAAATCTCTGTCATTTTGATTACATAAACACAAGCACAATTAATCCTTCATTGGCATTACTAAGTGCCAACTATAAATACTATCATGGGTTGCACCACAGAGTTCCTATTTCATTAACCAAAGTTCATGAGAATGAAGCAACGAAAGAAAAAACACAATTTTTGTCCAGTGATTGCTGATTTATCAATAACTTTGATAATATTATTAAAAAGTAATACTTCGACTGTTAATATGGTCTTTTTTTGTTATTCTAACAAATCAAAAGGAGTAAGGTTAGAAAAGATTGAAATAAGTCACTTCTTACGGAGGGTCCCAGTTGTCAACGCTACTATTCTTCCAGCTACCATGCCCACTTCAATTGCCATTGACTCTCTCTAGGCTGATATATGTGCCCTATATCAGAGGGAAGGAAAGGAACAGGCAGAAAGTCACCCAATAATGGGGAAGAAATGAACTACATAATTGGGTATTTGCCACAGATATTGCAACTGATCAACTCTCAAGTGACCAGGAACAGTACTGCCAACATAGTTACATACTTTGCAGTACAAATACTGTATGTTTGGAGAGATGGAAAGGAGAGATAATTGCTGAAATATGACTGAAAATCAACTGCTCACATAAGCAAGCACCCAAAAGTGTCACCCAGTTCTAATTTTAACTGGTCCAAATATTCCAGCATATAAAAATAGCATTCCTGGCCGGTCACAGCGGCTCACACCTGTGACTCCAGCACTTTGGGAGGCCAAGGCAGGAGGATTGCTAGAGCCTAGGAGTTTGAGACCAGCCCAGGCAATGTAGTAAGACCCCATCCATACCAAAAATATTTTAAAAATCCTTTATCTCAGCCATCTCCTTAATTTTTTAAAGTTTATCATTTGAACATTTTTAAAAGGCACACAATATGGGTGCACTAATCTGTTTATTATCCTACTTAAGATACACCAAATACATTCTTGATCAAATCTATTCCAGAAAGCCTTAAACCTTAATAAGAGTTTATGGAAAAATACTGGATTAGAAATCAGAGGGCTCATTATAGACCTAGATCTATTCCTATCTCCTTGAGTGGCTGTTAGCAGGTCACTTCTCTGGGGCTCATTTCCCCATCTGTAAAACATGTGAACTAGATACCTTAGAAGACTTCCAGCTAAGAAATCCTACAGTTCTCTATAATAGACATACAATTAATGTATGGAAGAAAGATAAAGAAGGGCTTTGATAGAAGTAGTAGCCATAAAAACAACAAGGACAGAACAGGCAGTGGCTCACACCTGTAATCCCAGCACTTTGGGAAGCCGAGGTGGGAGGATCACTTGAGCCCAGGAGTTGCAGACCAGCCTGGGCAACATAGTGAGACCCCATCTCTACAAAAACTAATAACAAAACAAAACAAAAAAACCAAGGACCCTGTAAAAAACTCTTGACATATACCTATCAAGAAAGAGGCTCACTAACTTCCCGCATGTTCCTCCATAACAATCATCTTGCAGAAATCCTGTTCCACATGACTTCTCTCCTTCATTGCCATGGCATTCCCATGGGTCTTGTCTTCTGATAGTCCTGTAACTCCCCCAAATTGGCATGTACAGAGTCTCATTTTAGTCTTTGTAACCTTAGTTCCCACCCTCAATATTCTGAAATGTGTTTCTCTTTATTATGTAGCAGCATTCAATCTACTGTAACATCTGTGAACACAAATTCTTCAGTTTCTAATTACTTGAAATTCCCCAAAGTAATTAACTTTCACTGCTGTGTTAACAATAAAAATGAAATAATCCACATTCCCCTGGTATCTGGAAAGATCAAACCCTAAAATGAAAGCTAACGGTTGTTTTTAAATTCTAGAACTTAAATAATTAAGTGGTATTATTTGTACACTGTCATTTCTTAGTCAACACAATGCATTACATTATTTCTGACCAAGTATCATAACTTTAATACTACTTGCAATCTGACAATATGATCTGAACTATTAAATCATTAAACAACTTCCATGGAATAGAGCTTGCCATCTTGAAAATTTAAAATTCAATTTTTAGCAACTCTCTTTCCAAATGACAGTGATAAGAACTTTATTCAGAAAAAAAAGACTATATTATTGCTACTTAAGCAGGCTTTTAAACAGAAGGATCAGCAAGTGTGGTGGCTCGGGCCTCTAATCCCAGCACTTTGGGAGGCCGAGATGGGTGGATCTCGAGGTCAGGAGATTGAGACCATCCTGGCTAACACGGTGAAACCCCGTCTCTACTAAAAATACAAAAAATTAGCTGGGCATGGTGGCGGGCGCCTGTAGTTCCAGCTACTTGGGAGGCTGAGGCAGGAGAATGGCGTGAACCCGGGAGGTGGAGCTTGCAGTGAGCCGAGATCAGGCCACTGCACTCCAGCCTGGGCGACAGAGTGAGACTCTTGCTCAAAAAAAAACAAAAAAAAAAACAGAAGGATCTGTACTAGGTAGCTCTGTTGGGAAGTTCACTTAAACTACCTTTGATATAAGACAACAAAAGATAGAGATAATAAAACAAACAAAATAAAGGACAACCACTCAGGTCACAGAGAAACTTTCCAACTTAAAAAAAGATAAGTTTTATTTCATAAACAACTCTTCTTACCTGCATAGGCTCTCTGCAGTCAAGGAATCTAAAACCATAGCAAGAATATGCTTTAAATTTCTATATTTTAATTCTGTTAAGATGTCCAGTTTTTCTATACCCATTTTCTTGCCAATCAGTCCTGCAAGTATACACTGCAGTACAGCTATTTTCTCCCCATCCCCTTGCTCTAAGAATTCATGTCCACTATTTTCCTGGAATCTTTTCCTCTTGCTTTTCATGAACAGCTCATGTACCAATTGCAAGGCTGGAGTCTTTGATAAATTCTTTAAGCTAAAGGTCAAATCCCCACTCTCATCACTACTCAGCTGACCCTCTGAGATGGCAGAAGCAGCTGCTGCTCTTTTTTCAGAGTCAGGGTGGACAATCTGCTTTTCCTCTTCGGTCTCTGACTGCGAGCTTTGCTCCCGAAGGGTGGACAGTCTTCTCGACCTTCCAAGATGTCTTGTCTTTCTTATGGTGTCCCCAACTTTGGGAGTCCCCTTATGTTTCTGCAGTAGTTCTTGAAAAGAACCCTCCTGGTCAGAGAGGGAATCTTCTGATTTCTCCAAGCTAAGTGAGTTAAAACCACTGTCTTCAGGCGTTGAAATATTGCCTCTCACTTCAGGTGAAGGAGAAATTTGACTTGCATTAAATCTAATGTTTGCCACAAGATTACTTATCGGAGTCACAAATATGTCCTCGTCTGTTCCACAAGTTGTTCCACTAACAGAGGAGCCCAGGAGCTCTGGACATGCATTCTCATCATTAATACATAAACTGCTATCACTAAAGTCATGTGTGATAGAGTCTTTAAAATTATTGCCCTGAATTGGAGATATACATTCAACTTCAAATAGGCTACAATCATCTTTGGAATCATCAATTGTCGAAGTCTTTTGCTGAGAAAAATTAAGCCTCAATTTTTGACTGCATGAAGTCACTTCTTCTGTTTTTAAAGTGCTAGTAACTAAAGGGCTAAAATTATTTGCCCTGGAAAAACCTGAAGCACTGCTTGGAATATTTTTTTCTAAGTTGATAACTTGGCTTATACTACTTTCTAAAGAACTATTTTGTGATTCAAAGTCCCCCTTTAGAAGAGCAAAAGATACATTCAAACTTCTGCGAGGTAAACATTTTTTCCCTCTGATTTTAGGTGTTTCACAAAGTTCTGGGGTTTTATCCTTTTCCTTCCTAGGCAAGATACATTTCTTTTTTTGAGTGGGAGACTCTAAAGGATGTGTTAAGCCCAGGCCTGAAGTTTCAGGGTGCTCATAGAATAATGTTGGGCCTTTTTCTTTCTTTCCAAGATATTCTTTATCTATATTATCAAAGCTACAAGATTTTAACTCATTGTAGCCACTATCTTGAAATGAAGACGTGGAACAAAAATCTCTGAATGTGGAGTACTTGGAGTTGACAATTGGAGGAGAGTCCACCCCATTTCCTGCTTCAGTGCCAGCTTGACCTGAGTGCCTTTGTGACATCTTCAAAATCTCTGTTTCTGTAAAGTGACAACAAAGTTATTCTGCCTTCGAAATGAGTATCCAGGCAGCTTATACCATAATACATTATTTGTTATGAGTACAGATAATAATGGAAAATTGTATGACAATTTTTGAAAAGTTACTTTAAAAAAACAATTCTACTCCATAAAAAACTGATGTGTATCCTACTTAAAACGAGTTCTTGACATCACAAAGCCAAAATGTTCAGGTTATAAATATTCAAAGATCACTTGATTAATCACAGGCTAAGCATCATGCACACATATTTTATTGAACTACCCTAAAGAGAAAAACCTAGAAGAATTATTTTTAGATTATTTTATTACCTTATGATTTTCACAGAACTAAACAATTTTGATTTTAATATTCCAGCTTATTTGTGCCAGCCTATATTAGTCTACTCAAAAAATGCTATATGCTACTTTTTAAACACCTTGGAGAATGTGTCAAATAATGAGTGCTGCCTCTAGATCTACCTGCAATCAGGCTGAACAACTCAAGTAACGTTCAAACATGTAACATAGACCTGTTATAGAAACCTAGTCCCCATAACCATTCACGAGATGTGAATTCCCAGACTTAAGCCTTTACAAAGACTGGCTCATCGATAAACTACTAACACATTCTTCTTGAGCTAACCATAGTGAACTACTGCACCACAGATAGGGCCATTTCAAACTTCGCATGTTATACTTATTCATATCTCACTTTCTAAATATTTTGTGATGCAAGGTCCAGTTTCAGCCTTGAATTCACAGTTAATAGGCAACTATTTATGGGAAAACCACCATTTAAAATATTCTTGAAGTTGCAAATAAAGAATGCAACTCAATTACTTAAAGAACAGTTACTCAGTAGTACATGAGCAAAGAATGACACTAAGAAATATTTTACTCCTTAAACTTTTCAAGTGTCATCACATTCCTTCTTTTTAGAAACTTGAAATAAATCTTAACTCAAAGTAAGCTAACAAATTTGTTTTGACAAAAATAGTGTTAAGAAAAAAATTTATTATAGTTTTTGATATTTTTCCAGATGATTCAAAGGACATGAAGAAGACTGTCATTCCTTCAAAGTTTTCTCCAGGACAAATGCACAATTTTTCTCCATTAAAAGATCCTAGGAAGATCTATTTATTGGCTGTAATGAGACAGTAATTTATTTATGCTTAGATTTAATCAAATATATGAGTGAATGATCTTTGTTACAAAAGCAAATTGCTACTCTAAACACAAAATATTTCTTTATGGTTTGATGATCATTAAAAGATTATTTTTACTAAACAAAGTCTAAGTATTTTTTAACCTTTTAAATCTATACTCGTTTTTGATAAATGTCATACATGTCCCCTTCTGATCTACATCCTCTCAGATCACTGCTAACTTCTGCACATGGTCACAAGCCAAGAAGATTTATCAAACTGCTTTTTATAATTTTGTTATATTTTTAAACAATTTTGTTTTACAAATATTAAATTAATAAAGTAGAATGCATATTCAAATTACATCTCCACCCATGAACTGTTTTCTCCCTCTCTGAAAGTAATTCTTTTAAATAACACTTTCCACTCAATTTGGGTCACAGCCCTTTTTTTTTAAATTTTTTATTTTTTTATTTTTATTTTTTATTTTTTGAGACGGAGCCTCGCTTTTTCACCCAGGCTGGAGTGCAGTGGCACGATTTCGGCTCACTGCAGCCTCTGCCTCCCGGGTTCAACCGATTCTCCTGTCTCAGCTTCCCCACTGACTGGTATTACAGGCGCACACAACCACGCCCGGCTAATTTGTGTATTTTTAGTAGAGACGGGCTTTCGCCATGTTGGCCAGGCTGGTCTCGAACTCCTGACCTCAGGTGATCCACCCACCTTGGCCTCCAAAGTGCTGGGATTACAGGCGTGAGCCACCGTGCCCGGCAGGTCACGGTCCTTTTAAAAGGTTATGGCAATTGTACTGCTACTTCACCACTAGGTGTCTCACAATGCTAGAATTTGGGAAACTCAGAGGCAAATTGTTAAAAACAAAGTGGGGAATGCAGATATTATCTCTTTCCCCTAAAATGTTATCCAAAAATCTATTCTGGCCGGTGGCTCACGCCTGTAATCCCAGCACTTTAGAAGGCCGCGGCGGGAGAAATGCTTGAGACCAGGAGTTTGAGACCAGCCTGGGTGACATAGTGAGACCCCATCTCTTAAAAAAAAAAATTTGTTTCAGTTCATCTACACACTTGAAGTTGCCTCCAACGTCCTTTCTCTGCTATCATTTTCATCTTTCTACTACCCCAAGACGTTGGTCTCAAACGTGGTTCTTCGCAACTGAATTTTAAAATTATTCATGTAAAATCATGGACTGTCTGTTGTATTTTACGGACTCAACAGCTCACGGATAAATCAATCAAGCCTCTTCGATATTCATTTTTAAAAACTAGGCTTCTGATAAAAGGCTGAGAAAACTTCCTAAAGTGTTCTTTAAGAAAAAAAAAAAAAGCAGCGGCCGGGCGCAGTGGCTCAAGCCTGTAATCCCAGCACTTTGGAAGGCCGGGGCGGGCGGATCACGAGGTCAGGAGAGCGAGACCATCCTGGCTAACATGGTGAAACCCCGTCTCTACTAAAAATACAAAAAAATTAGGCGGGTGTGGTGGCGGGCGCCTGTAGTGCCAGCTACGCGGGAGGCTGAGGCAG
>NW_026652284.1:80491940-80557956 GCF_009828535.3 Hylobates moloch
CCTCGGCCTCCCAAAGTGCTGAGATTACAGGCATGAGCCACTGTGCCCGTCCACTAACAGTTATTAAATTCCAACTATGTGCCAATTACTGGGCTAGGTACTGGGAATACAGAGCTGACACAGCCACCGTTACTGCTGTTAAGGAACTCACTGGTATAGAGCAAGTGCTGTAACAGAGGAATAGTAGCAGCACAAAGGAAAGAAGAACCAGCTAACTCTACTGGAGAACAGAGTGCATGAGATAGATTTTGATGTACTAGTGGCAATTTAAAAGGCAGACAACAGGAAATTCCAAACTTAAAATGTACAAGGGCAGGAAAATTTCAAACTCAAAATAAAATGTGCAAGAGCAGTTGGGCACATGGAGAAACTGCAAATAATTTGTTATAGGCAGAAACTAAGAGTTGTTGGAGGAAAGGATTAGAGAAAATTCCTGAGAAGCGAAGAAGCTAAGTCTCGGAAAGTTCTGGATGCAAGTTAAGAGTTTGAAGAGCATTTTAGAAAGTCCACTCTGGTGGCAGAATGGAGGACAGAATGAAGAGAGGCAAGGGTGGCTGCTAGGAGACCAGTAGGAAGCTACCGCATTTCTCCAGAAGGCAGTGGGAGTAGAGCAGAACCAAGACGTGACATATTCAGTTGGCAGAATCAACTGCATGGGGCAAGGATTGAGGGAATGAAGAGTATAGGCTTGGGAGAAAATAAGATGCATTTAGTGTGAGGTTGTTAAGTTTGAGGTACCTGTAGGACTATAAAGAATTAATGAATTACACATTCTTCAAGACAGCACCTCTCTGAAGCCTGCCCCCACACTCCCTGGTAGAGTGAACAGTACCCTCTCTAGCTCTTCAAACAAATCTCTATTACAGCCATTTTACCCTTTCCTGCCCCACATTTGCAATTCTCCTGCAGAATTCTACTGAATTTTCTCTGTGTAGTTTACTACCTTCTAAAATCCCATACTATCTACTCATTTTTGTTTAATGTCTGCTCCCCATCTCCATCCCAATGCAAACAGGGCAGGAAATTTTGCCTATGGTTAAATAAAATCCACCTAACCCCAAAACAATTTAAAAATTGCCCTTTTCTTTTTTCTCCAGTTAATTTATTTTTCTTGAGATATTTTATCATGTCTGAGGAGTAAAAGACTGTATCGTATCTCCTTTATATTGTTCAAGGAAGAATCATTGTCACCTCTCCCCACCTAAAAACGGGCAAAAAGACACCTAGTTATATGTAGTTTGCCTGAGCTTTACTTACATACTCCAGATTTAAGCCACTGAGCTGTAATTTCATATTCTTTACTCGCCATAGTCTTTTGCCTTTTTGCTTCCCTTTCTTTTTTTCTTTTTCTTTTTTTTTTTTTTTTTTTTGAGACAGAGTCTCACTTTGTCACCCAAGCTGAAGTGAAGTGGGGCAATCTCAGCTCACTGCAACCTCTGCCTCCTGGGTTCAAGCGATTCTTGCACCTCAGCCTTCCGAGTAGCTGAGATTACAGGTGCATGCCACCACGTCTGGCTAATTTTTTGTGTTTTTAGTAGAGACGGGGTTTCATCATGTTGGCCAGGCTGGTCTTGAACTCCTGACCTCAAGCAATCTGCCTGCCTCGGCCTCCCAAAGTGCTGGGATTACAGGCGTGAGCCATGGTGCCCAGACCTTTGCTTTCCTTTCTTGCATTGGGTGTCATCCCATCATTGACTTCAGAACTCTAAAACCTACCTGCTTGCCACAAAATCTGATGCTTCTTTTTGGGACCATCCAATAAAACGTAATGGGAGATTTCCCAAATTACCATGATATTCAAGCTATCTGGATATATTTAAGTGAATACAATCAAGGAAAAAAGAAAGACAGAGATTCAGGGAAAAAATAGTAACTTGCATCTCCATAATCTTCTTAATAAAGAGTTAAAAGCACTATTGTCCAGGATGGCAAGACAACTACCCCCATTAGAACAGAGCAATGCAATGATGTCTGGCATGTAGTACATGCTCAGAAAAAGTTAATGCTATCATTGATAATAGGGTAGCTTACACTGACCATACTCCCAAGTGATCCTAAAACTACCAGTCTCTGCTGATAGGAAAGAGCGTGTTGGATTGGGAACTAGCATCAACATGAATTCTTGTTGAAATTCTGGATCTTCTTGCTATGACTTGTCATTACTTTGCCCTTTTGTAGGGCCCCAGGACCCATTTTTATTCTACATATGTTGATCCATTCTGATCTCCATAAATTGTTCTGCACCAGAATTATCTTGATATTTCAACTGGAGAGTTAATATACAAGATAGCTTGTAAATATGAAAGTTTGACTTTTGGGATCACTCTGTCATCTTTCTCTTAGGATAACAATGGTTCCATCTAATAGTTCTTACAGGGAAGCCTATTGTGCCTCTTGTATTAGATCACCTCTTTAGTTAAGAGGAGAGGTACTTTGTAACAGGGCTAATGGTTAAAATATTTATGCTGTTAGCCTGTCTGTGAAGAAAGAAGCCAGGAACTGCTGTGTTTCCCTGAAAGGTTTTTAAATGGCATCTTCCTGGAAAGATCAACTTAAATCTCTCAAGCTGGTCTGGGGAGATGCAACAGAAGGAGTTTGAACTTCTGGAAGTGAAGGGTGAAGCTCAAAGCTCTCAGATTTCTGGATGGAGAGCCCGAAAGGAGTATAACCTGCTTAATAAAATATCAGACATAGTGCGTGTTGGGAGAAAGAACGCCTACTTCTTTCATTAACTTTAAAATAGTTATTAACAATTAATTTATTTTTAAACTTTTTTAAGTAGCTTCATTTTCTTCACCCTACTAAGTAAAATATCTTCTGGGAAAAAAGGAAACAAATGTAAACCTTCTGAACCCAACTGATCCATCATATCGTAATTTTGATATTTGAAAGAACGCAACTCCACTGAGCAGGGCGTTTTGTTCTTCTATGGTGGAAGACATAGAACGGAGGGCGGGTGAGTAGACAGCGAAAGCTACCAAAATCTCTTAGATTTAAGTGGGAGTTGTTCATGTAGCTACCGTCACGCTAGCCTTTGCTTTAAAACAAGTAAACGGATTGGGCGAGGGATGTGACAGTAGCCTATGAGAGAAGGGGCCAGAAAGCAAAAACAAAATCAAGAGAAAGGCAGGAGGCAGCTGCCCCACTGCCCCAGTACATCCAACAATTTTTAAAAACAATCTGGAAAAGTGTTTTTCTACGTGAAAATCACTGGTGTAGTCGATTCTTCTATGTTCGTCCGAGTAACGGCTAGCCTAGTACTTCTCGGACACTGTCATCTCGGTTTTTCTTCTAATCCTCTACCCTTCTGGAAAAGTGTTACTTTGTACCACTACATTAGTCAGAAACACACACCGCCTTGTACTTGCATAACTGTTAAAATGCTCTGCTTTCCTGCAAAATTAAAATAGCTGGGGACCAGGCACTTAAACCCGTAGAATCGAATAGACAGAAAGACCCTGCTTTACCGCCTTTGCGCAATCCGGGCTGTCTGGCCACGCCTGGGGCGGAAGAGGCGGGGAGAAAGAGAGAGAGAGCGAGAGAGACAGCACCGTGCGTCATGTACCAGCGCCGGAAGTTGGTCTCGACACCTAGACTAGCCGGGTTGTATTTGGAAACGCGGAGTGAGAAGTTTTTCCGTGCTGTGTAGGTAAGCGAATTGGTGGGTTGGGGTTTGTGGTGGATATTTGGGCCAAAACTGGAAAGACACTTGGGGTAAAAAGGTCCGGTATGGGGGTAGAGTTGAGAGTGGCTGGGGATACAGTCCATGCTATCGCTCTTTTCCCTATTTTCTTTTAGTTTAGATGTTTAGCCAACAGGAGTTATTTCATTGTTCTTCCCTCGGTGAGCCTGTTCCCCTGTTGAGGGATATAATTTTTTTGGGCTAACTTGTGCTAGAGTTGGGGAAAACAGAACTTGTGTTAAACGAGAACGCGAGCTTTACAGTCAGATCTGTATCCCTTTGAATTTTAGTAGCTGAGTGATCCTGCGGAAATTAACATAAATATCGGTTGCTTCATCTGTAAAATAAGAGTGATGTCTCCTAGGATTGTTATGAAGATTATAATGGCCTAACACGTATGAAGTAGTTATTATGTCCAGTTTGGGGTAAACGCCCAATACTTGTGTGTATGCGTTTCGTCCTTGAGACCTAACCCATAGGATTTGGGGAAAGGAACAGATTAGGAGTTGGGATCTTTTTAGCTTTTCCTGAGAAAAATGGGCCCGGATGGACTTGTGAGAAGCCCTTTTGAGATATTCAGTATTTGAGTCTGATTTCAGGGGCTAACAATGGACACCCAGAAGGACATTCAACCTCCAAAGCAGCAACCAATGATATATATCTGTGGAGGTAAGAGTAGCACTTACATAAAGTAAGAATATTTGAAATTGTTACATTTATTCTTTGCTTAAAGGAGTTACTGGTCTTCAGAGTTAAAAAGTAGAACACTTTAGCAACCATAAAAAAAAAAATCTCGTTGAGGTCTGTAGACCTGGGTTCGTCCTTGGTCTTCTGTTTACTAACAGAAAAAACCAAAGCTCGTTGAGATTTCATTCTGTCTCCTGGAAATGTGCATGGCCTACAACCTTTTTCTTTCCTATTTAATATATTTAATAAAAGCAGCAGACCCTTGAGATTGAGTATATTTTAGTGTTTTGGATTGCCTTAGGTGAAAAATATAGTTAAGATAATTTGTAATATTTTCCTCTTAGGCATTGAGTAAATTTTTTTTTTTTTTAATTCTAGAGTGTCACACAGAAAATGAAATAAAATCTAGGGATCCAATCAGATGCAGAGAATGTGGATACAGAATAATGTACAAGAAAAGGACTAAAAGATGTATCCTTTTAACTATGCTTTCTAAATATGAGGTAGGAGGAAATGAATAATACTGGGGTTGATAAAGATTAATTTCTGGTTAAAATGATAACTTCCTGGATTACAGTACTTAAAAAACAAAGATGATTAGCATTTTCATGGGCCAATGCATAGGCTCTAAATAATCTAAATAATACTAGTTGATTTTGGTTCTCACAAATTTATTTTTTAGGGATTCTGTTCAGTCAAGCTTGAGGATAGGGATACATTCTGAGAATTGTGTCCTTAAGCAATTTCATCATTCCTACAGAAACCTAGACCGTATATCCTACTATACATAGACATCTAGGCTATATGGTTGGTATAGCTTATTGCTGCTAGGCTACACACCTGTACAGCATGTTATTGTACTGAATAGACAATTGTAACACAATGTTTTTGTATATCTGAACATAGAAAAGGTACAGCAAAAATAGAGTGTAATCTTATGCGACCACTGTTTATATGTGCTCCATCTTTGACCAAAACGTCATTATGGGTGCATGACTACATTTATATAAGTGTTCATTCTTGAGCTTGAGTTTATGGACAAGCTAAAGTTCACAAGGAGAAATACAAATATTGTGTATACTACCTAATGGAAAAAGTTGTGCATACAAATTGTTCAAATACTGAGAGTAGGCCCAGCATGGTGGCTCACACCTATAATCCCAGCACTTTGGGAGGCTGCAGGAGTTCAAGACCAGCCTGGGCAACATAGTGTGACCCTATGTGGAATACTAAAATACAGAGTAAATTGTTATGATATAACTAACACATACTTTAATTCGACGGATCATCACCTTTAACATTAGTGTTTTTTTTGTTTTTTGTTTGTTTTTGAGACGGAGTCTCGCTCTGTCACCCAGGCTGGAGTGCAGTGGCGCGATCTCGGCTCACTGCAAGCTCTGCCTTCCGGGTTCACGCCGTTCTCCTGCCTCAGCCTCCTGAGTAGCTGGGACTACAGGCGCCCGCCACCATGCTGGGCTAATTTTTTGTATTTTTTAGTAAAGATGGAGTTTCACCATGTTAGCCAGGATGGTCTCGATCTCCTGACCTCGTGATCTGCCCGCCTCAGCCTCCCAAAGTACTGGGATTACAGGCGTGAGCCACTGTGCCTGGCCTGCTTTAGTGTTTTTTGATACATTTTATGGAAAAGGTGGTGATAAAAATTGAAAGTGTTTTTAGTTTATTTAAAAACCAGTTGTCATAGTAAATAGTGAATTCCATTCTTTTTTTGCATTTTAAGTTAAATAACAAACCAGCTTAGTGCAAAGAGAAAGTGACTTTGAAACCTTCAATCTTAATAATGTTTACGTACTGTTTTTGTCCTTACCTCAAATTAATACAGTGGTCGTTTTTGATGCTCGATGAAACCTGGGAATTCAGAGGAATGTCTTCACTTATACTTGGATTTGCTCTCTTCACATTTCTGATTGTTGTATAGCTTTCGATTTTGCTTACAGTAGTTTCCCCTTATGTTGGGGGGATACATTCCAAGGCCCCCAGTGAACTCCTGAAACCTCAAATAGTACCAAACCTTTATACACTGTTTTTTCTTTCTTTCTTTCTATCTATCTATCTATCTATCTATCTATCTATCTATCTATCTATCTATCTGTCTATCTATCTATCTATCCATCTATCCATCCCTATGATAAAGTATAATGTATAAATTAAGCATAGCAAGAGATTAATAATAATGTAATAGAACAATGATAACATACTGTAATAAAAGTTATGTGAATGTGGTTGGTCTCTCTTGCTTTCACAATATCTTCTTATACAGTACTCACCTATTTTAGAATGTGGTTGACTACAGGTAATTGAAACCACAGAAAGGGAAACTTTGGATGAGGGGGTCACTACTGTACTTAGGAATACAACTGTATACATATGATTTTATTTTTAAGACCATATTATATTTGGGTATCTACTAATATTTTGTATAAAGCAATTTTTTGTTCCATTACATGACTTTTTGTTTTATTGTATATGTAATCTGACACACAATAAAGGGTAAAGTTGCTTCCCCAAACCACACTTTTAATCAAAAGCTAGAATCATCTGCAGTCCTTGTTAAAAATGCAGGTTTCTAGAACCCTCTGAAGTTCTGATTAAATAAATTGCAAACCACTGTCCTGTGTCACTCACTGTGTTATTTGATATGAAGTATACCATTGTGCTTGGTGTCAATATGCATATGTCATCTTGAGTTCAGTTTTTCATTTATTGCTAGGTATAGGCCTTTCTGTATTTTCATGTAATGCTTGATTCTCTTTAAAATCTCAGAATAATGAAGGGAAACTTTGTTTTCTGTAAGGCAAAATCAACCCCAAGCAAAGTGAATGAAGCAGGCTATTAAGCCAAGTGCAGTTTCCCAGGTGTAATCACTTATTAAGGTCAACAGTTCTGCTTTTAGGATATAAAAAGAACAGGCAGTGACTTGGGAGGCTGAGGTGGGAGGATCACTTGAACCCAAGAGTTTGAAGCTGCAGTGAGCCATAATCATGCTGCTGCACTCCAGCCTGATGGACAGAGCAACACCCTGAGTCAAGGGCTGGGGAGGGGAGCATTGGTTTACACTGAATTATTGGATAAATGTTTAAGTCTTCAGCCTCGATCTTTGGGTTGTAGAATTAATGGTCACACCTGTATGCTATTCTGTTCAAAGATTCCATGGTTGTGGAATGTCATGTTGGCCAGCCTGATGCACATTTTAAAGATTCGATGTATTCCAACTTTATTAATAGCTATGTCTGTCTTTGACATTCAAAATATTGTCCATAATATTTTGTTTAAAAAAACCTGTATTTTTACTACCATCTTCATATTAAATTCTATAAATTTATTACATGCTATATGAAATACTTCCATGCTCAGATTTTTTTTTTTTTTTTTTTTTTTAAGACAGGGTCTCCCTCTGTTGTCCAGACTGGAGTGCAGTGGCATGATCATAGCTCACTACAGCCTCCATCTCCCAGGCTTACACAATCCTCTCACCTTAGCTTCCTGAATAGCTGCGATATAATTTTGGTATATTCCTTCTTGAACTTTTTAGATATGGGAGTCCAATACATGGTATTTCTTTATGACAGTTCCCTAAACAGATAAATCCCCAACTTACGGGATAATATAGTTATACTTCTCTTAATTCTTCTAATTTTAGACTAAGTCCTTTGCATATCAGTAGTTTAATTGAATATTGTTATCTGGTTAACTGGACAGAAGAACTTAATGCAAAAAGTATTACAGCTGGAACTCAGACTGCTTTCAGTCAGCCACTTACCTTTTTGTGCTCCCTTCATCTATAAACTAGAAGTAATTTTACCTCTTACCTACTTAGACAGTTTCAAGGAAAAAACTGATATAAAATTGCTTTTAAAACATTCTTTTCAATTAATTTCTAACTAATATGAAAATCAGTAAGCTTGAGCTTGATGTTAGCACATCACTTGGTACCCTATAAACTGCTTACTGACTGCACACACTGAAAAGCACATCCTTGTCCATGGGAAAAGCACTGAATGGAGATTTGTTCAAATCCAGCCCTGCCCCTCAATGGCTCGCCAATTCACTTTATTTCTTTTAACTTCAGCTTCATTATCAAAGTGGAGGAATTATGATTATAAGTAATCATAGGGAGTATAGAGATAACAGTGCTTTAAGACAGCTATCTTAAGAGATTGGAGTGAAAAATTCAAAAATGAAATCAGAAATGAAGCCAGGAGTGGCGGTTCACACCTGTAATCCCAGCACTTTGGGAGGCCAAGGTGGGAGGATCGCTTGAGCTCAGGAGTTCAAGAGCAGTTTGGCCAACATGGTGAAACCCTGTCTCTACTAAAAATACAGAAATTACCTGGGTGCGGTGGTACATGCCTGTAATTCCAGCTAATCAGGAGGCTGAGGCATGAAAATTGCTTGAACCCAGGAAGTGGAGGTTGCAGTGAGCCAAGATTGCACCACTGCACTCCAGCCTGGGCGACAAGTTGCCTCATAATGCATAATACACACATGTCCTCACCCTTCCTTAGAATAAGCTCTGTGTAATAAGTTTAGGTGGAGTGGTTATTTGAACAGAGGGATGAAGGATGAGAAAGAACATTACGGAGACAGGGAAAACACTCCATGTGAAAATCATGGGGTGGAAAGTGAGCTTAATCTTGTTCCCACTTCAGAATCAAGCCCATGTGACTCAAACTTCGTGACAGGAGGGATAATGGGAGGAGATGAGGTTGCAGAGGTGGGCAGAGGCCAGCTCACTTAGGGTGTTGTGATGCAAAGCCATTGGGACAGTAAGCAGGAGAGTGACCTGGTCTGATGTGAAGAATTACTAGGCTGTTGTGTGAGGATAGACTATATAGAACAGGTGGCAACAAAGAAACAACAGACCATCTGTAATAGTTAAAGTTAGTGGTAATGGTGGCTGGGCCAGGGCTGTAGTTGTGGAGGTGGTGAGAAGTATCTGGCTGTGGGTTACATTTTGAGATTGAGCCAATGGGACTTACTGATGGATTGGTTAGTAATTAAGAGCTCAGTAAACAATATGGGCTTTGGTGTAAGGCTTTGGGTCCAAATACGTGCACCACCCCTTGTTACCTGGCTAAGTGACCTTACCAGGCCTCACTTTATCTCCTTGTTTCTTGGATGATATCTTCTTTTATCTTTATGAAGACTAAAGTGATTTTTTTTAAATTTTTTATTTATTTTATAGAGCCAGCCTCTCACTATATTGCACAGGCTGGTCTAAACTCCTGGGCTCAAGCAATCTGCCCGCCTTGGCCTCCCAAAGTGCTGGGATTACAGACATGAGCCACCGTGTCCTGCCAAGCATTAGAATTCTTGCCACTAACAGTGCTTGGTAGCAGACTGCAGGTCTGTAATTTAAGTGCAAAAGGGAAAGAGAAATACATTTACAGAACTGCCAGGCAGTGTAAATGAACTTTGATCTTCATCATCTATTTTAACTAGTTTGAAATTATAAAACTGAAATAAATTTCCTGACAAGTAACCTCTATTGTTTCATTCATCCGATTTGTATTAGTATTTTGTCTTATTCACCTTTTCATCCCTGTGCTGAGTATGGTGCCTGACTCATAACCAGCACTCAGAAAATGTGGAATTCATGAAAAGGAAGAGGGAATCTTGTCTTTCATTTACTCTTTTGTTTAAAGAGGAAGAAGTAAGTAAATCTTGGTTGCAATGCACTCTGAAATTTTAATTACATTTTTTATAGTTAAGTAGGAGTAATCAATTTACTTAGCAGGGAATACAGCAGTCCAGGATAACAGAACAGTAACAGCGTTTTAAAAAAATATTTTATTTATGGGCCAGGTGTGGTGGCTCACGCCTGTAATCCCAGCACTTTGGGAGGCCGAGGCAGGCAGGTCACTTGAGGTCAGGAGTTCAAGACCAGCCTGGCCAACATGGTGAAACCCATCTCTACTAAAAATGCAAAAAAAATTAGCCGGGCGTGGTGGCGGGCGCCTGTAATCCTAGCTACTCAGGAGCCTGAGGCATGAGAATTGCTGGCACCCGGGAGGCAGAGGTTGCAGTGAGCCAAGATAACACCACTGCACTCCAGCCTGGGTGACAGAGCGAGACTCTGTCTCCAAAAAAATAAATACATAAATACAATAAAAACTTTAAAAAGTATATATATACTTATTTTGTAGAGGCAGGGGCTCACTGTGTTGCCCAGGCTGGTCTCGAACTCCTGGCCTCAAGCCATCCTCCCGCCCGGGCCTCCCAAAGTGCTAGGATTACAGGCGTGAGCCCCCGCGCTCGGCTGATACCAGCGTTTTAACTCTCTACAACAAATTGAAACTCAAACGAGAGGAAGTGGACCTCTCACACCAACTCATGCCCAAATGGTCCTCTGCCAGTTAAGGCGGGGAAGGTGAACCTGGGGCCGTGGGCAGATCTGCCGGACTGCGGGTCAGGGCGTGGCAGAGGCCCTAGTCCCCGCCCCGGCCGTCAGCCTGTCGCCTCTGGCTCTTGCGGCGCAGCCAGAGCCGGTGCGGCTGCCGCGACCTCCCCGAGGCGGGGCGCTGAGAAGCAGTGAGTGTCTGTGTGTACCTGCCGGCCGGGAATATAGGACTTGTCGCATCTCAGCCCTTCCCTCCCGGAGCGGGGGCGAGAGGTCGAGGCGGGGAGGCGAAGGGGCGGTGGGCCGCGAGGGAGAGGGAGCCATGGGGTGGACGTCCTTCAAGGCCGGGGAACACACGGGGCTTTCCAGGCCGCGGGGTACGGTGGCGGGTGTCGGGGCGCGGTGGCAACGCTGGAGTTCCCGGGTCCACCGGCGCAGTCAGCCCTGGTGACCCAAGCCAGGGGCTGGGGAGCAATCTGAGACCATTGCGGCTGGGCTGTGGGGCTCCCCAGTCCCGGCGGGTCCTGGCGCCGCTGTACATAGAAACCGTTGCCAAGGAGAGAGGATGCCGTTTCTTTTCGGTCTCCGACTGCAGGGGGCGGTCGGCCCTGTGGATGCAGGAAAGAGGGTGCCTCGGTGGGAGAGACCCAGCTTTTCGCGTTAGAAGACCCGAACAGTTTGAACTGGAGGTATTACTAAGCTGGCCACGAAATATGGGAGGTGGATGTGGATCAGGATGATGGAGAAATTAAATTCAGCTAGGACCGAAGGTTTTCCCAATTAGAGACAAAGACTTTGCAAACAGAGGTGGAAGAGTTGTAAAGTATTGTAGAACTTGTTTTTTGGAACTTGAGATGGACATTTAGTAGTCTTGAGAAGGTGTATCCTACAGAAAGAAAGAAAAAAAACCATGGTAGTTTTCAAAAAGGATTCTCAGAGAGACTTTGTCCAAAGGTAGTGAGTTCTCTCACTTGATTGTTCAGTTATAGATCCAACTCCTCGTTGTACTTCTTCTCCCCTTCTCACTACTGCACTTGATTAGTCAAAAAAAAAAAAAAAAAAAAAGCTTCTCAGAGAAATGTTAAAATGATGTTCAGAATGAAATTCATTTGATTAGGTAAGAGTTGGCTCTATCACTTCATGTGTTTTTAATCACATTTTATTGAAATCATAAAATCTCAGGGGTTGCGAAATACCTTCAATTCAAGGTAATCTATTTTAATCCCATTAGATGCTTACATCTCTCCCACCAAAGATCCCTCGCTCTTTGGAAAAATCCTCCAAAGGCAACCCATTCTATTCTGGGCAAAAATCCTCCAAAGGCAACCCATTCTATTCTGGGCAGCATCAACAATTTACGAGTTCTTCATCTTGCTTTCCGGTAACTTCTGCCCTTAAGGCTATCCTTGTCATGGGAGCCATTCATCAATAGGCCCTGCAGGTATGGTGTGAAAGCCGCAGCTAGATCTCATCCTGAAGCCTAAGAACTGTCATCTGTATCTTATACCTAAGTCAAAGCTGGCAGAAATTTGGAGAAGTGGACAGTGTCGTCCTTTTCTGCAGAGGTCTGATATATGACCAGACTCCCAGAGGGCTGAAAGAAATACTTCTATGAATTAGACCCATTGCTACTTCTTGTTTTTAAAATCATTGCCCAAGTACAGTGGGTTTTCTTTAACCTTTGACAGTGACCCACAATAAGAAGTATAGTTTACTTTGTAACCTCGTGCATTTATATACACACATAATTTCCATTTATATAGACATGAAGTAAAAGTTTTTATAAAGCAATATTTACTTTAATATTTTATGTCAGGTAGTCTATTTTTTTATTCTATTCCATTTCATTATAAAACAATGTTAATTGCAACTCACTAAATTTATGTGTTGCTACCTGCAGTTTGAAAATCACTGGTACAGTGGTTAAGTATGTGGGCTCTGTAGTTAGCCTATTGAGACTCGTATCCTTAGTTCCCTTGTCGACTTGCTCATTTGTAAAATAGGAGTAATTATTAATATCCTTTATGAGAGAGTTTTTGAAGATCAGGTGAGATAAGCTATGGCACATGGTAATTTAGCTCCATAAATGTTAACTGTTATTACTAATGTCACTTAAAACCTACCCAATACAGTAATTGAGGGATTAAATGAAGTAATATATGTAAAGTACTTAGAATGGTGCCTAGCACACATTAAGAAGTATATATTTGTTGCTATATTATTATCACTAGCATTAGCAGCAGTATCTTTAAAGTGATGTTCTCCAAGGCCTCCTTATTCCCAATTCAATTAAATTCAGCGAATGTTTCTGAAGGGGTATGGGCACTACTTATTATGTTAGCCCTGGAGCTGTGAGGATAAATAAAATTCTTTCACAATTTAGAAGGGAAGACAAACAAACATAATTCAAATTTGTGCTAAGAGAGAGGTATGTACAGGGCCCGGCACGGTGGCTTACACCTGTGATCCCAGCACTTTGGGAGGCCAAGGCAGGCAGATCACTTGAGGTCAGGAGTTCAAGACCAGCCTGGCCAACGTGGTGAAACTCCGTCTCTACTAAAAATACAAACATTAGTTGGGTGTGGTGGCCCATGCCTGTAATCCCAGCTACTCAAGAGGCTGAAACAGGAGAATCGCTTGAACCCAGGAGGAGGATGTGGCAGTAAGCCAAGATTGTGTCACTGCACTCCAGCCTGGGTGACAGAGCAAGACTCCAACTCAAAAAAAAAAAAAAAAAAAAATGAGAGGTATGTACAGAGTGCCCTTAGAACACAGTTCATTGTGTGGTAGGGAGAAGAAGTAGGCAGGGAGTGGGAAACAGGATTGTGTTAAGGCAAGTTACAGAAAGGATATTATTATTTATGTTTATGGTGAATCACAAAGAATGATTGGGATGTTAACAGACAGCTAAACTAGCAGAAGGTCATTCAAAATTAACATTAAAAAATCTTAAAAAGCAGTTTGGGCACCACAACCTTCTCTGTCATTGTATTCCAGCTTTGCTTAAGTGAAGATTAAGTGAGGTAATCCGTGTATGGCACACAGTAATTTAACTCCATAAATGTCAACTGTTGTTATCAGGGACAGAGAATTCAAAATTAGTTGACTTCCTCCGTGGAAAAAAAATGTCTACCTTCTTTTTCTACAGAGGTACCTAGAAGGGCTGGGCGTGATGGCTCACACCTGTAATCCCAGCACTTTGGGAGGCCAAAGCGGGAGGATCACTTGAGCCCAGGAGTTCGAGACCAGCCTGGGGAAAATGGCAAAACCCCATCTCTACAAAAAAATCTAAGAAAAATTAGCTGGGAGTGGTGGCACGTGCCTGCAGTCCCAGTTAGTCAGGAGTCTGAGGTGGGAGGATCACCGAGTCCAGAAGGTCAGGCTGCAGTGACCCACGATTGCACCACTGCATTTCAGCCTGGGTGACAGAGTGACACCATCTCAAAAACAAAAATAAAACACTCCACCTCCTTTTATACAGAAGTACCTGTGTGGCAGGCCAGGTCTCACTAACGCAGGCCTCCATAACAATGATTTCAGTACTGACTGAGTGGTTAAGTTAAATAGTAAAAGCCAGTGCCCTTATACAAAGGCTGGGATGTAAAAAAAGCCCACCAAGAGTTTTGCCTAGGCCTTTCCTGGGCCTTAAAGCATGACAAAATAGCAAAGGAATTTTTAACAGGACCCATTTAGGATTAAACAAGTTTTACTGTGGGTCTGAAGAAATTCCCCAGACCCACACAAACAAGTTTATGGGAGGTCTGAAGGAACTCCCCAAACCTCTGTGATTTAGCAGGAGACAAGATAAGGGTAATTGCCCCAGCACCTGGACCCATTTAAATTAAGTAAATTTACTGAGACCGCAGAGGAAGGTCTTCAGGACTCAGACTTTAGTTATAAATTAAAAGAAGTTAATCACTTATGTCTTTAGATGAATGCAGTCTTACACATGGGCATATGGCTTAGAAGGTATATAAGCTCTGGAAAACTTCGTAATTTTGAGTTGGTCTGGCAATAATTTCCAGGCCTTCTCCCTGTAACCAGTTGCAGAAGTAAATACTGTCTTCCTCCTCAGTTCATCTGCATCTCGTTATTGGGCCACAAAATTAGCAGGCCAACCCTCAGTTTGGTTCAGGAACACCTAGGCGGGACAGGCGCAATGGCTCATGCCCGTAATCCCAGCACTCTGGGAGGCTGAAGCAGGAGGATTTCTTGAGGCCAGAAGTTAGAGACCAGCCTGGGCAACATAGGGAGACCCTGTCTCTACAAAAAATTTTTAAAAATTCAAAAAAATACAAAGTACCTACATGGTTACCACTATCCAAATTGAGTGTTATTTATACATTAGATTAATAACTTTTAAATATTGTATTTCAGCTATGACCACCAAAGATTATCCATCATTTTGGGGCTTTGGAACAACAAAAACATTTAAAATTCCCATTGAACATCTGGATTTCAAATACATTGAAAAATGTTCAGATGTTAAACATCTGGAAAAAATTCTTTGTGTGCTCAGGTAAGCATTTTAAAATCATTACATGTTTTAGTATGACAGTTTTAATTATCTTGTTGTTACCTTCTGAAGGTAAAAGCTACATTAGAAATATTGAAGAAAATTCTCAAATATTGAGATTGTTGTTTTTGCCCATGCATGGTAGGTCCCAAAATAGTGGTTTTGATCCTATGGTTAGTTTGGAGAGTTCCACCTAGGTCTACTGCCAGCATGAGACTTAGGCTAATTAATATCCAGGAGGGCATTTTTCTTGCCTTCTCTGCATTTTCTAGGAGAAGGTAAAGTAGCTGTGAAAGCAGCCATTAGGGTGGGGTGTGATGGCTCATGCCTGCAACCCCAGCACTTTGGGAGGCTGAAGCAGGTGGATCATTTGAGCTCGGGAGTTCAAGACCAGCCTGAGCAACAGGGTGAAATCCTGTCTCTACAAAAAATACAAAAATTATCTTGGCCTGTAGTCCCAGCTACTCAGAAGGCTGAGGTGGGAGGATTGCTTGGGCCTTGGAGGCTATAGTGATCCCTGGTTGTGCCACTGCACTCCAGCCTGGGTGACAGAGTCTCAAAAAATAAAAAAAATAAATAAAATAAAATAAAAAAAGCTATTAGGATTACCGGTAAGCTTATCTCACCAGCCTAGTCTGGTGGCGCTTTCCCACTTCATATCACCTGACAACAAGGGAGGGTGACCCACCGCACACTGATCACATGGAGGGTGGTGGGGAGGCCTGAAGGTAATATCAGAAGGCAGGGAATTAGGACCTTTTCAGGGTAGAGCCCCATCCTAGTGACTGTCCAACTGAATATACATCAAATGTGGTTGTTTAAAATGCACATTTGAGGGCTCTATTCCCAGCGATTCTGCTTCAAAAAATCTGGGGTAGGGCCAGGGAACATGTGTTTTTAACAATGGAGCTGGCTGATTGATGTGCAGGTGTTCAAGGAACCCACTTCAAGAAACACTGTCCTGAGGAGTACCAACCTGTGACACCTCTTTTGGATTTCTTTTCTTTTTTCTTTTCTTTTCTCTCTCCTTCCTTCCTTCCTTCCTTCCTTCCTTCCTTCCTTCCTTCCTTCCTTCCTTCCTTCCTTCCTTCCTTTTTTCCTTCCTTCCTTCCTTCCTTTTTTGTTTTTTAAGACTGGATCTCACTATGTTGTCCAGGCTGATATCAAACTCCTGGACTTGAGCAATCCTCCTGCTTTGGCCTCCCAAAGTGCTGGGGCCTTGGGTCTCTGGAGCTATTTTCATTTGGATACCAGAGTTCTATTGCAGAAGACACTTGTGGAGCATGAACTACTTTCCAGGACATCTAGAATTCCTATTACCCTGTGGTGGTTCTTTATTTCCTCTATCCCTATTCCTTATCACTGGGTTCTTTCCTTTTTCTCTTTCATCACCTTTAGCTTCCTGTCTTCCCTGTTGGTCCGCAGCCAGATGCTGATGTAATAACATCATCATTTTTAAAATGGAAAGTGAAAAATCAATAATATCAATTGTTTTCCCTTTTTTAGCAGAATATTAGCATGTATACTTGGTCAAGGATGGATAAATAAAAATGAAAAGTTTATTGGATGAAACAGTTGGAAAGCTACAGTTATAATAATGTTGATTCCAAGAAATTTTATGAATAGCCTAATTCAGTGATAATATATTGAACTTGGAATTGTTTTTTAAAATTTAATTTGGAAATGAAATTTATTTATATTTTTCTAGAAATGTAAGAGCGAACAGACCTAAAAAAGAATGGGAAAAGACTGATTTTCCTTAAAATAAAAGGAACAGATGTCTCCATTTAACTCTCTAAGGAAGGAATTCTGTTCCTTGAGTGGTTGAATTTCAGGGTGTTTTGTTTAAGCTGTTTATCTGCCATTTTCTTCCTACCTCTTTGAAATAAAAAAATTTATGAACAAAAACTCCTCGTTGAAAAGGAAGTCCAAATTCTCTTTCTGCCAATCTCTAATATTGAATTTATGAGTTTAATATCATGTACAAAATGAACATATGAACACATATATGTTGAAGAGAAAATATTATTCTGTTTTTGTTAGATTAAAATTTTGTTTATTTGGTTGATATTAAACTGAAATTTATATGACACATGAGATTTGAAACTTAGAAAAAGTAAATGATAAAATTTTTTTTTATTTTTATTTTTTGAGATGCAGTCTCACTCTGTCACCCAGGCTGGAGTGTAGTGGCGCGATCTCGGTTCACTGCAACCTCTGCCTCCCAGGTTCAAGTGATTCTGCTGCCTTAGCCTCCTGCATAGCTGGGATTACAGGTGCCTGCCACCACGCCCGGCTAATTTTTGTACTTTTAGTAGAGAGTCCGTTTCGCCATGTTGGCCAGGCTGTTCTTGAACACCTGACCTCAAGTGATCCGCCTGCCTTGGCCTCCCAAAGTGCTGGGAATACAGGCCTGAGCCACAGTGCCCAACGTGATAAAAATTTAATATAGTTAACTATTCATTGATATGTTTATTGACTTCATCATAAGCTATATATTTAATTAAAAATCAAACTATGAGTCTGCAAACCAGATGCTATCAAGCAAATTACCATCCATGATCCATAATTCTTTTTATATTTTTAACTCAGACAAATATGTAAGATTAAGTTTTAATGTTTCAAATGTTTTCCAAAAAATTATCAGAAGCTCCCAGTTATAAAATAGTTGGATAATCCATTCACCCCAAATGAACTACCTGTCTGTGTGTGAGGTAGCAATCTTCTGTGACACTATAACCCTTAATTCATATGCATTCCCTCTTCACATAAAGAGTACAGACAACAAAAAGGGACAGATGAGTCTCATTATTCATTGACTCTTGGTGTTTTCATAGTGTGTTAAATGCCCGATTTCAATTTTACAGCAACAAAAAATACCAATATTTATTTTGAAAGGTAATTGTATATTCCAAGCAGCCGATATTAACAACTTCCATCATGACTCCAGGAATAATTCGCAGTTCTGAACTGTGTTTTAGAAAAACATTTCCAGCGGTCTGTGCAGGATTTTTTCCTATTCCATCATTGGTAATAATTGCACTTATTGCAGCAGGAACTTGAAATTCTTCTGTTGCAAACTATAAGACTGCTGTGAAAGGTGTACTTTCAGGAACAGAGTACTTTGTACGCCAGCTGTGGGTCAGACCTCAGAGTGATCTTAAAGGAAACCTTTGACATGGTGGTGCCGGGAGGAACCCAGAATCCACGCCAACTCCGCGGAGCAGCCCCACTTCCTCCACGGTGCCGGGGACCGCCCCGCCCCACTCACCCTTATCCAGTTTTTAAAATGTATGATGAAAATTGGTTTCTTTGGAGTTCCTTTTTTTCTTCTTTGTATCATTCCACAGATTACGGGTAAAAATGGAGCCTGTGCGGGTTGAGGAAAGAGACTGGGAAGCAGCCCTTGAGATCTCCACAGAACCTCAGGGCTCCATGGAACCCAGCCTGCAAACCGCTGGTCTCAATGATCCTAAATAAGGTGCTAACTCTAAAACGTATTTATTTCGTTTTAAGGTCTGGTGAGGAAGGATATTATCCTGAACTTACAGAATTTTGTGAAAAGCATCTTCAAGCCTTGGCCCCTGAAAGTAGAGCTTTGAGGAAAGATAAACCAGCAGCAACAGCAGCCAGTTTTACAGCTGAAGAATGGGAAAAAATTGATGGTGATATAAAGGTATGTAGTAATACCAACTTTGCATAGATATTGTTGAGACATTGTATATATGTTTACTTCACTTATCTGAAATCCTAGGCTTCTTGTTTGACCGTAAAGGTCTTTTAGTGTCAATTAGGCAGGATTGGTTGCTTTTTACACTCGGGAACACTGCGAATTCACGTGTGTGTACGTCCATACATGTGTGTATTTAAATTGACTGAATACTATTCTGTCCTATTAAAAAACCTATAATTTAATCATCTTCAATAAATAGTGCTGTATAAACATGTTTATTTGTAATTTTTTTTCTTTTTTTTTTTTTTGAGAAGGAGTCTTGCTTTGTTGCCCAGGCTGGAGTGCAGTGGCACGATCTTGGCTCACTGCAACCTCTGCCTCCCGGGTTCAAGTGATTCTCCTGCCTCAGCCTCCTGAGCAGCTGGGATTACAGGCGCATGCCGCCATGCCTGGCTAATTTTTGTATTTTTAGTAGAGATGGGGTTTCACCATGTTGGCCAGACTTCTCGAACTCCTGACCTCAGGTGATCCACCCACCTCAGCCACCCAAAGTGCTGGGATTACAGGTGTGAGCCACCATGCCTGGCCTATTTGTAATTTTTTTGCACCTCCCTAATTATTTCCTCAAGATAAATTATTAGAATTCAAATTGCCTGGTCAGGTGTGGTTGCTCACACCACCTGTAATCCCAGCACTTTGGGAGGCTGAGGCAGAAGGATCACTTCAGGCCAGGAGTTTGAGACCAGCCTGGGCAACATAGTTAGAGCTGTCTCTACAAAAATATAAAAATTAGCTGGACATGGTGGCATGTGCCTGTAGTCCCAGCCATTCAGGAGGCTGAGACAGGAGGATCACCTTATGCTGAGAGACTGAGGCTGCTGTGAGCTATGATGGTGTCATTGCATGGGTGACAGAGTGAGACCCTGTCTAAAAACAAAAAGCAAGAGAAAGAGAAAAAGAATTTAAATTGTTTGATCAAAGGATTTGAATGTTTTTAAGCCTTTTCAAACATATGTTCTCAGAAAAGTTGTTCCTTCATACACCACCCCCAACAGTGTATAAGAATGCCCAAGCCAGGTGCAGTGGTGTGTGCCTATAGTCCCAGTTGCTCAGGGAGGATTGCTTGAACCCAAGAGTTTGAGGCTAGCCTAGACAATACAGAGAGACCCGGTTTCTTTACTTAAAAAAAAAATGCCCATTTTTAGGTACTCTTTGCTGGATACTGTAATCATTTTTAGTCAATTAAATAGTTGAAAAAATGGTAGTACCATAGTCCCTTCTTGTCTTTGGGGCATACTTTCCAAGACCCCCAGTAGATGCCTACAACTGCAGATAGTACTGAAGCCTAAATATACCATGTTTTTTCCTCTATATGCATATCTATGATAAAGTTTAACTTATAAATTAGGCACAGTAAGAGATTAACAGTAAAAAACAGAACAATTATAACAGCATACTGTTGTAAGAGTTATGTGAATATGAGCTCTCTTTCTCTCAAAATATCTTACTGTATTGTACTCACCTATTTTTGGATGGCAGTTGACTGTGGGTAACTGAAACCACAGAAAGCAAAATTACACATAAGGGGAGGACTATTGTAGTATATTTTTTGATTGCTAGTAAAGTTATTTTTCATGGATCTGTCACTTAAATTTCTTCTTAAATATTTACAGATTTCTTTTAATCAGCTTTATTGAGGTAAAATTTACATTCCATACAAATTACCAACTTTATAGTGTACATTTCACTGAGTTTCGACAAATGTATATGATACAGAACATTTCCATCACCACTAAAAGTTTTCTCTTGCCCATTTGCAGTCAGTGCAGACCCCACTGCCTGGCCTTTGGCAACCACTGAACTGTCAGCATAGTTTTGCCTTTTCTAGACTTGCATATAAATGTAATCATATAGTATGTTGTTCCTGTGTGTCTTCTTTCACTTATATAATGCTTTTGAGATTCATCTATGTTGTTGCATGTGTCCATAGTTCGCTCCTCTGAGTTGCTGAGTAGTATGGAATTGTATGACTATCCCACAGTTTGTTTACCCACTTACCTTTGATAAGACCCCCAGTGGATGCCTAAAACCTAGATAATACGGAGCCCTAAATATACTGTTTCAACTGCCAAAATGTTTTCCAAAGTGGCTGTACCATTGTGCAATCCTGACAGCAATATATAAAATTTCCACCTGCTTTATATCCTGGTCAGCACATAGTATTGTCCTTTTTGTTAGTTTTAGCCATACTACGAGGTATCTCATTGTGGTTTTAATTTGCGTATCTCTAATGATTAATGATATTGAGTATCTTTTCACGTAACTTCTATTGTGAAGTGTCTTTACATCCTTTGCCCGTTAAAAAAAAAATTGCCTTGTGTTCTTAGTGAGTTGCCAAATAATTATTCTTTATCAGATACATTGCTTTGTTGCCCAGGCTGGAGTGCAGTGGCACCATCATGGCTCACTGCAGCCTTGACCTCCCAGACTCAAGCGATGCTCCCACTTCAGCCTCCAGAGTAGCTGGGACCACAGGTGTGTACCACCACACCTGGCTATTTTTTTTTTTAATTGTTTGTAGAGACAGGGCTTCACTATGTCGTCCAGGCTAGTCTTGAACTCCTGGGCTGCCTCGGCCCCTCAAAGTGCTGGGATTACAGCATGAGCCACCATGCCCACCCATCTTTTCTTTTTCTTTTTTTTTTTTTTGAGACAGAGCTTTGCTTTTGTTGCCCAGGCTGGAGTGCAATGGCTCAGTCTCAGCTCATCGCAACCTCCACCTCCCAGGTTCAAGCAATTCTCCTGCCTCAGCCTTCTGAGTAGCTGGGATTACAGGCATGTGCCACCACGCCCAGCTAATTTTGTATTTTTAGTAGAGACGAGGTTTCTCCATGTTGGTCAGGCTAGTCTCGAACTCCCAACCTCAGGTGATCTGCCCGTCTCAGCCTCCCAAAGTGCGGGGATTACAGGTGTGAGCCACCATGCCCAGCCTCTTTTCATTTTTTTTTTTAACAGTATCTTGGAAGAGTAAAAGTTTTAAATTTTGATGAAATCTTTTTTTTATTGTTTGGGCTTTTATGTTTTATCTAAGAAATCTTTGTTTAATCCAGGACCTCTAATTTTTCTCCGAGGAAGTTTATAGTTTTAATTCTTATATCTAGGTATATAATCAGTTTTAATTTTTGTATTGGTGTTTGAAGAAAAAGTGTTCAAGCACTGTTTAATAAAATATTATCTTTAAATTTCTTGGTACCATTGTCAAAAATCAGTTGACCAAAGCTGGGTGTGGTGGCGCATGCCTGTAGTCCCAGTTTCTCTGGAGGCTGAGACAAGGGGATCACTTGAGCCCAGGAGTTTTAGGCTATCATGCACTATTACCAAGCCTGTGAATGGCTGCTTAACTCTAGGCTGGACAACACAGCAAGACCTCAACTATAAAAAATCTTTTTTAAAAAATCAACTGGGCTGAGCACAGTGGCTCACGCCTATAATCCAGCACTTTGGGAGGCTGAGGCGGGTGGATCACTTGAGTTCAGGAGTTCAAGACTAGCCTGGCCAACGTGGCAAAACCCCATCTTTACAAAATACCAAAAATTAGCTGAGCGTGGTGGTGTGTGTCTGTAGTCCCAGCTACTCAGGAGGCTGAGGCACAAGAATTGCTTGAACCCAGGAGGCAGAGGTTGCAGTGAGCTGAGATGGTGTCATTGAACTCCAGTCTGGATGACAGAGCAAGACTGTCTGAAAAAAAAAGAATCAATTGATCTTATGTGTGGGTCTATTTCTGACTCTCTCAATTCTGTTTCATTATTTTATTTCTTATATTTATTTATTTATTTTATACTCCTTGATGAGCAAGGCTACCCCCTAGGCAGTCTGCCCACAGTAGCCTGTTTCATTATTTTAAATGTCCATCTTTACTCCATTCCTTTCTTGTCTTGATTGCAATAGTTTTACGGTAACTCTTGAAATCTTACTGTAATAAGAGGCTGGAAAAAAAAAAAAGAGGCTGGAGGTAGTACAAGTCTTCCACCTTTGTTCTTTTTAAAAGTTGTTTTGGCTATTCTAGGTCTTTTGCTTATTACAAAATAACTTGCTTGTGTTTGAATTGGGATTGTGTTGAATTTATGGATCAATTTTGGAAGAACTGACATCTTAATATTGAGGTTTCAGATCCATGAACGTTGTATATTTCTTCATTCATTTGTCTTTAATTTTTTTTACAGCAATGTCTTATAGTTTTCAGTAAGTGGTTCTTGCGTATTTTTGCTAAACTTATTCCTAAGCATTATATGTAGCTCATGCTATTATAAATGTTAACATTTTTGTAATTTCAATTTTTTGCTCATCCTGTCATCTCAGTTATGAAAGTTTGTTTTTTTCATTATAGTGAAATACATATTACATAAAATTTATTATCTTAACCAGTTTTGAGTGTATACTTCAGTAGTGTTAAGCATATTCACATGGTTGTGCAACCATTCTTCAGAACTTTTTCATCCTGCAAAACAAACTCTGTACTCATTAAACAACAACTCCCCATTTTCCCCACTCCCCTGTCCCCTAGCAACCACCATTCTATTGCTGTTCCTATAAGTTTGACTACTTTAGATACCTAATTTTAATTTCAATTTTTAATTGTACAAGCTTATATTTATTTAATTGCCTTTTCATATTGACTTCATATCCTGCAATTTTGTTAAATTCATGGATTGATTCTAGGAATGTTTTTGTAGATTCATTGGATTTTCTACCTCCAGGATCATGCCATCTGTGAAAAATAAGAGATGTGCTTCTTTTCCAGTCTGCCATTTATTTATTTATTTATTTATTTTTATTATTTTTTTTTTTTACTTGCTTTATCGAACTGGCTAGAACCTCCAGTTTATTTATTTATTTATTTATTTATTTATTTTTTACTTGCTTTATCGAACTGGCTAGAACCTCCAGTTTAGTAGAAATGGTAAGAGCAGATCCTTGCCTATTTCCCAGTCTTATGGGGAAATCGTTCTGACTTTCACTGTGAAATATAATGTTAGCTTTAAATTTTATGTAGATGCCCTTTATCAAGTTGAAGTTTTCTTCTGTTCCTTGTTTGATGAGAATTTTTATCATGAATGGGTTTTGAATTTTGTGAAATGCTTTTTCTGCATTTATTGAGATGAACAGATGATTTTCTTTGTAGTCTGTTAATAAGGTAAATTATGTAGATTGTTTTCAAATATTATACCAACCTTACATTCCAGGATAAACTCTACTTGGTCATGATATATCTTTTACAAATATATTCCTGGATTTGATTTGCTAAAATTTTGTGAAGGATTTTTGTGTCTATGATCATGAGAGATATTGGCCAATAGTTTTATTTTCCTGTAATGTCACTGTCTGGTTTTGGTAGCAGGGTAATACTGGCCTCATAGGAGGAGTTGAGAAGTATTTTCTCCTCTTCTGTTTTCTAAAAAAGTTGGTATATGGTTGGTATTATTTCTCTCTTAAATGTTTTCAATTCACTGTTGACACTGTATAGGCCTGAGATTTTCTTTGTAGGAAAGATTTTAACTATGAATTCAATTTTTCAAATAGATACAAGGCTGTTCAGGTTATCTTTAGAGCTCTCTTTCTGTATGGCTTCCTCCTTTCTGATGTGTTTTCCCCCGAATCCTCACAGTCTTGGCCTCCCTAATGTCCAAACTTTGTCTGCTGAATTCAGCAAGACCACAGGGTTCTGTTTGGGTACTTTTCCTGTGCTGCAGCCTGGAAACTGCAGTGAGTTGGAGCAAATGTAGGGCTTACCTCATTTGTTCCCCCTTCTTTCAAGAATCACTGTCCTGTGCCACCTGTTGTCTAGCGTCTGAACACCATCACTCCGTATATTTTACCCAGTTTTCTAGAATTTAGGTAAGAGGGTAAATCCATTCCTGACTCCATCAGGCCACAAGAAGTCCCTTTACTGATTTTTCTTTTTCTTTTTTTTTTTTTTTTCTGAGATGGAGTCTTGCTCTATCGCCCAGGCTAGAGCGCAGTAATGCAATCTTGGCTCACTGCAATCTCTGCCTCCCCAGTTCAAGTGATTCTCTCACCTCAGCCTCCCGAGTAGCTGGGATTACAGGCACGTGCCACTGTGCCCAGCTAATTTTTGCATTTTTTTCTATTAATGTGTTTCTCATTGTTTTGTAAGAGTTCTGTACTGTATATTGTAAATTTTCCTCTAGCTTGTTGTTTACCTTTTAAATGTTGTGTGTGGTGTTTTTTATTTTTTTAAATTTTTATGCTATCCTCTTAATTTTATTCTTTAAGATCTTTTCATGGCTTTTATAGTTAGGAAGGTTTTCTCTCCACCAGATACATATTTACTTATATTTTCTCAGAGTTTCTTCAGTTTCATTTTGTTTAAGAAATTATTTTTGGGCTGGGCACGAGTGGCTCATGCCTGTAATCCCAGCACTTTGGGAGGCTGAGGCAGGCGGATCACCTGAGGTCAGGAGTTCGAGACCACCCTGGCCAACACGATGAAACCCTGTCTCTACTAAAAATACAAACAATCAGCCAGGTGTGGTGGTGCACGCCTGTAATCCCAGCTACTCAGGAGGCTGAGGCATGAGAATCACTTGAACCCAGGAGGTGGAGGTTGTAGTGAGCAAAGATGGCACCACTGTACTCCAGCCTGGGAGACAGAGCTAGACTCTGCCTAAAAAAAAGAAAATATATATATATGTGTGTGTGTGTGTGTGTGTGTGTGTGTGTGTATGTATGTGTATATATATGTGTGTGTACATATCTAATATATATCTCGCAGATTCTAGAGAACCAGTTTTTTGGTTTACTTTATTCATATTTTTCTGGGGTTAAAAACAATTTTAAAACATCTAAAAACAATGTTGAGGTATATGTATTCTGTAACTCAGAATGCTGCTTTTTAAACTTTCAGCCTTGTCATTTTATCGGCTTGAGCTCAAAAATATGGTAATTAATCTACCAGTCAAAAATAGCACTTTATGTCCAGACTTTTTGGCTTTGTTTTCAGGATGTAGACAGCTTGATTTTAGTTGAAGAGCCTATGTTTTTCCCCATTGTGTGTCTTTGCTCTTCTTGACCACTTCTTTTTTTTTTTTTTTTTTCGAGATGGGGTCTTGCTCTGTCACTCAGGCTGGAGTGCAGTGGCACAATCATAGCTCACTGCAGCCTTGAACTCTTGGGCTCAAGTCATCCTCCTCATTCTCCCAAGTAGCTGGGATTATAGGCATTCACCACCACACTCAGCTAATTTTTTTTGTAGAGACAGGGGTCTTTCTGTGTTGTCCAGGCTGGTCTAGAACTCTTGTTGGCCACTTCGCAAGTTAGTCTCCTTCTCACTTGCCTTTCTTTCATACTTTGTTTGCCACTTGTCCCCTTTTCTCCATTCTTTCTTGCTCCCTTCCTCGTCTATAAGTCTTCTTATCTTTTACCTTTGTTACCTTATTGCTTTTCTTTTTCTTCTCATATTTCTCCTCTTTGCCCCTTTTCACCCTCCCTGCCTTCTATACAGATAGAACAGATAATATAGTTGTTGTTGGTTTTTTTTTTTGCTGTATCCCAGTGCTTTTCAGAGTGTCTAACAAATATTAGAACCCTCAATACATCTTTTCTGGATAAGTAATACAATTTCACAGATAATAAATCTCTTACTCAATTTTTTTTCTGGCACCTGTGACAATTTAATAAACGTTAAGAACCTACCATATGTCAGACACTGAATCACAAAGATGAAATTAAGACATAGGCCCTGCCCTCAAGGAATTTACAGTATAAGAAGAGAGACTAACAATAGATGATTTTTAAATCTTTATGCTAATGTATTACGGAGGAGAAGCACTTTTAGCCCAACTAGGAAGTTCTGGGAAATCTTGCTGAAAAGAATGATGAATAAGGTCTTGCAAGATAAATAAAAGTAGGAAAGGCAACAACAATGTATATATACTTAACAAGACTGAACTGTAGACTTAAAAATGGTTAAGATGGCCAATTTTATTATATTATACATATTTACCACAATTTAAAATAAAAGGTAGGAAGTATGTTCCAGATAGTGAGGATGGCATGGATCACATTGTCTAAAAAATTGACTCATAGGAAACTATGATAAATATAGCTGACTCTTGAACAACACAAGGAGTTAGGGTCGCTGGCTCCCTACACAGTCAAAAATCTACTTACAACTTTTGACTCCCCCAAAACTTAACTATTGATAGTCTATCATTGACTGAAAGCCTTACCAATAACATAAACAGTTGATCAACATATATTTTGTATGTTATATAGGTTATATACTGTATTCTTACAATAAAGTAAGTTAGAGAAAAGAAAATGTTATTAGGAAAATCATAAGGAAGAGAATATATATTTACTATGCATTAAGTGGAAGTGGATCATCATAAAGGTCTTTATCCTTGTCATCATCACGTTAAGTAGGTTGAGGAGGAGGAGGCATAGGAGGCGTTAGTTTTGCTGTCTCAAGGGTAGCAGAGATGGAAGAGGTGGAGGAGATGAAAGGAGAGGCAGGTGCACTTGGTGTAACTTTATAGAAATCAATCATAATTTCTGTCTGACTTTTGCTTTTTCATTTCCCTAAAAATGTTACTATATGGTACCAATCCTTCTTCCACCATTTGCTTTAGTTTTAGTCCCTGTATCACAGAGGGTAGATGTTGTGAAAGAAGTCAAAAACAGTATTGAGTAACCGGAGCCCTTCTGTCGGATTGTCTAATGTTAGTTTATTTTCTGGCATTGCTTCTTCTATGTCTTCTCATTGTCTGGCACTGGTTCAGAAGCACTTACCTTCATGAAGTCATTCTTCTGTTAATTACTGTGGTGGGGCGTTAGCACTTGAATTTCTCCAACTTCCATATCTTGAAACACTTCACCCCCAACTTTTTTTTGGCGTATTCACAATCTCTTTTATGATTTCCTTGATTTACTCTATTGTAAATCCTATGAAATCCTGGACAACATCTGGACAGTTTTTTTCTAGCAGGGATTTATTATTTCATGGCTTTTTTTTTTTTCTTAAAGATGGGATCTTGCCATGTTGCCAGGGCTGGAAAACAATGGCTGTTCACAGGCAGGGTCATAGCACACAGTACAGCCTACAACTCGGGCTCAAGCGATCCTCCTGCCTCAGTCTCCTAACTGGGGCTACAGGTGCATGTGCCACCACTCCTGGCTTAATGGCTTTTTCTGTAATAATGATGGCATCTTCAATGGTGTAATCCTTCTAGACATTCATGATGTTCTATCAGGGTTCTCTTCTGTAGTGTTGACAATCCTTTCCATAGAGAAGGGCATGCAGTGAAGTTCTTTTTTTTTTTTTTTTTTGAGATGGAGGCTTGCCCTGTAGCCCAGCCTGGAGTGCAGTGGCTCGATCTTAGCTCACTGCAAGCTCTGCCTCCCAAGTTGACACCATTATCCTGCCTCAGCCTCCTGAGTAGCTGGGACTACAGGCGCCCGCCACCACGCCTGACTAATTTTTTTTGTATTTTTAGTAGAGACAGGGTTTCACCATGTTAGCCAGAATGGTCTCAATCTCCTGACCTCGTGATCCGTCTGCCTCAGCCTCCCAAAGTGCTGGGATTACAGGCGTGAGCCACCGCACCCGGCTAGCATGCAGTAAAGTTCTTAAAGATCTTTGTGACCCCCTGATCTAGAGGTTGAATTAGAGAGATTGTGTTTAGGGGTAAGTAGACCACTTGACCCCTTTGGTCTTGAACTCATGGGGTTCTGGATGGCCTGGGACATTGTCCAACATCAAAAGAACTTTAAAAGGCAGTCCCTTAGTGGCAAGGTACATCCTGACTTCAGGAACAAAGCATCAATGTAACCGATACAGAAAAAGGGTTCTTGAACAGGCCTCCTTGTTGTACAGCCAAAAGACTGGCAGCTGATATCTATCTTTTCCCCTCAAGGCTTGAGGGTTAGCAGCTTTACAAATAAGGTCAGTCCTGATCATAAACCCAACTGCGTTTGCACAAAATAGTCGAGTTTCCCTACCCCTTCCTGGCTTAAATCCTGGTGCTTGCTTCTGTTCCTTACTAATCAATATCCTTTGTGGCATTTTTTTTTTCCCGAGAATACAGCACTTTTGTCTGCATTAAAAACCTGCTCAGACAGATATTCTTTCTCTTTAGTGATTTTCTCAATGGCGTGTGGAAACTTGTCTGCTGCCTTTTGGTTGGGAGAAGGTGCTTTTCCTGTTCTCTTGACATTTTAAAAGCCAAACCTTTTTCTAAAATTCAAACCACCCTTTGCTGGCATTCATTTCTTCAGCTTTATAGGTCCATCATCTTCCTTTTGCTTTAAGTTGTCATATAAGGACTTTGCTTTTTCTGGAATCATATTAGAGTCTATAGGAATGTCTTTCTTTTTTTTTTTTCTTTCTTTCTTTTTTTTTTTTTTTTTGAGACTGAGTCTTGCTCTGTTGCCCAGGCTGGGGTGCAGTGGTGCAATCTCGGCTCACTGCAACCTCCGCCTCCTGGGTTCAAGCAATTCTCCTGCCTCAGCCTCCCCAGTAGCTGGGATTACAGGTGCCCGCCACCATGCCTGGCTAATTTTGTATTTTAGTAGAGATGGGGTTTCACCATGTTGGCCAGGCTGGTCTAGAACTCCTGACCTCAAGTGATCTGCCTGCTTCAGCCCCCCAAAGTGCTGGGATTACAGGCGTGAGCCACCACATCCAGCCAGGAATGTCTTTTTTACATCAATCTTGCACCCACATGAAGGCTGCATTTTCAATACAAGATAAAAAGGCATTTCACAAGAAGTGCAAAGTCTTTGCACCTGATGGTGTAGCCGCAGTGATGCAATGATGGGCTCATAAATTTCCCTCTCCTCTCCTCTCCTCCCTCTCCCTTTCCCCCTACCCCCCTCCCTCTCCCCCTCCCCCTCCCTCTCTCCTTTTGCCTCCTCCTTTCCTCTCCCTCTCCTCTCCTTCTTTGTTTCATTTCTTTCTTTTTTTTTCAATGGTCCTTACTCTGGATTCATTTATTTTGAAATGGTGGGCAACTGCAACTGTAGCTTATGCCAGATCTTAATCTCTGGCACATATCAAGCAATTCAACTTTTTCTTGTAATACCATGTGTTCTCTCTGCTTCTTGGGAGCACTTCCAGCATCACTAGTGACACTTCGTATGGGTCCCATGGTGTTATTTAAGGTTTGCAGTATTGCACTAAACATCATAAAAATATGTGAGAACTGTGAGAGATCACTTTTTATGGCAAGATGCAGTTTACTAGAGACAAACTGCTCCTGCAGAGATGACTAGTGTCACAAGGCATTTTAAACAGATACTTGTAACTCTTAAGCTTATCACAATAGCAACAGGAGGTGGCTGTGAAATTATTACATATTATAGTGTCTACTACAGTCAGTTTTATGCAGTTATGATTTAATACTGCATCTTTATGTCTTTTTTTTTTTACATTTCTCTTTACTGTGAATGGTGCCATTTATGGTCTGTAAGTGTTTGTGTGGGTAAGTTTTGATAAATTTTAACTTTTTATAACTTGTGTATACTTTATGGTAGTAAATGATAAAACAGACTAGTATCTACATATATTTTATGCATTCGTGAAATGCCTAACTTTATCTTAATTTTTTTGATATTTCTAATTCATCTGTGAGTTTTTTCAAATTGTCACAAATCTCCAAAAATTTTTCCAATATTTTTACTGAAAAAAATCCACATATAAGTGGACCAATGCAGTTCAAACTTGTATTATTCAAGGGTCAACTATAGTTCTTTCTTATGCTTGGTTATAATTATTTCAAACTATATATTTACCTTTTTCTCTATTCTCAGAGTTGGGTATCAGAAATTAAAAAAGAAGAAGATAAAATGCACTTTCATGAAACTGAGACATTTCCAGCAATGAAAGATAATTTGCCTCCAGTTCGTGGTTCAAACAGCTGTCTTCATGTAGGCAAGGTAGGCTTTTTTGATATCTTTGTGGGTGGTAGCGGGAGAGGATTGCTGCTGTTTATTAAGGGGCAATCTCAGTTTAATTGGAGCAGCCTACGTGTGATGTCCTCTAGGTGAGTTGGGGAGTTTGTTCAGCTGGCTGGGAACTATCACGTTCTTTAGTATCTCATTACTTGGAAACCAAAATGAAACAGTTTTTTCCTTTGAAGTCTTGCATCTTGGGCTTATTTACTGCCTTTAGTCTTTCTTTTTTTTTATACACCCTGTCTCTTCCGTCCAGTTTTGATGAGAGCAAAAGGTCTGATTCAGTGTGTGAAAATTTCAGGGAACAATTGTATATATCTAGTAGGGCTACAGAGGATATATCATGTTACATAATTTAATTATGGATTTAAAACAGTAAACAGATACTTTCAGTACTTACAAATGTCATTCCTCTATTTAGTGCATGTTTTTCCCCCTTATTCCCATTTCTTTGTGGTTGGTCCCTATTTTGTCACATAGACCTCTCCTTTTTAATCTGTGGGCTCCATAGAGAAGGGGCCTGTTGAAGTTCCAGGCCCATTCTATTTAACTTTAGGTTGAAACTGGGGTTCCTGGCATCCATCTGACCTTGTAATTTCTCAGATGACTCCCCAAGCCTTTTCGTTCTAGGTTAACTTATTCTTGTTATTCTCATCTTTTCTTTGAATCAATTTTATTTTTAAAACATCCATGGCTCTTCATCACTCTGCTCTCTGATAATTTACCTTCCTGGATCTTTTTACTCCTCATTAGGAATTATGCAGGTAATGGAGGTGTACAGTAATCTGGTGAGGATGCCACTATCTGCAATCAATGAAATTGTATTTATTGAATAGTTGGCCAGGCACGGTGGCTCACGCCTGTAATCCCAGCACTTTGGGAGGCTGAGGTGGATGGATTACTTGAGGCCAGGAGTTCGAGACCAGCCTGGCCAACATGGTGAAACCCCATCTCTACTAAAAATACAAAAACATTAGCCAGGCATGGTGGCATGTGCCTGTAATCCCAGCTTCCTGGGAGGCTGAGGCACGAGAATTGCTTGAACCCAGGAGATGGAGGTTGCAGCGAGCTGAGGTCGTCTCCTCTGTCTCAAAAAAAAAAAAAAAAAGTCTCGGCCTGCTGGCTCACGCCTCTAATCCCAGCATCTTGGAAAGCCGAGGCGGGTGGATCACTTGAGGTCAGGAGTTCAAGACCAGCCGGGCCAACGTGGTGAAACCCCATCTCTACTAAAAATACAAAAATTAGCCGGGCATGGTGGCAGGCCCCTGTAATCACAGCTATTTGGAAGGCTGAGGCAGGAGAATCGCTTGAACCTGGGAGGCAGAGGTTGCAGTGAGCTGAGATCACACCACTGCACTCCAGCCTGGGGGAAAGAGTGAGACTCCATCTCAAAATAATAATAATAATAATAATAATAGTCCCTGTGTACTAAGACTGTGCCCTGAAAATATAACAATCAACAAGCATTGCTGAAGGAGCAATGGGGTGGATGCATTAGTGGTACAGTAGTTCTTAAAGTATGGTCTAGGAAGCCCTTGAAGTCCCAGAGATTCTTCCAGGGGGTTCAGAAAGTCAGTGCTATTTTGAAAATAATACTAATGCTTTGTCCTTGTCACTGTGTTGGTATTTGCCCTGAGGATAAAGCTGCTATTGCTTTAACATGAAGCAAGGCAGGCACCATGTTGTATATACAGTAAAAACAAATTCCAATTTTACTTAAAAATACCTTTGATAAAATAATAGAATATTTACTTTGTTAGATCTTGAACTTCCAGGACATGTCATTTTAGTATTTTGCATGAGAAAGTGAGACGTATACAGAAAGCACTTCCCTGCATAGTCAAAAATGATGGTTATGATATGATGCATAGCCACGTTTTCCTGGAATGCTGTTTTTACTTGAAATAATGGTTGACAAACTGTCATTATTCAGACTTAGGATTTTCGCAAAAGTTTTGTTGGAAGTGAATGAAGGAGGCCTGTCACTTTAAGGAAAACAACTCACAGTATTTGTTGCTAGTAAGAGAATCTGAGCTTTCAGGTGCAAATTAGGTCCAGGCAAGGGGGGCAGCGGCTCATGCCTGTAATCCCAGCACTTTGGGAGGCCAAGGTGGGTGGATCACTTGAGCCCAGGAGTTCGAGGCCTGGGCAACATAGCGAGACCCCATCTCTACAAAACATTTTTTTTTTTCAATTAGCATGGTGTGGTGGCACATGCCTGTAGTTCTAGTTCTAGCTATTCAGGACACTGAGGTAAGAGGATTGCTTGAGCCCTAGTGGTCAAGGCTGCAGTGAGCCATGATGACACCACTGTACTCGAGTCTGGGCAACAGAGCAAGACCCTGTCTCTAAAAACAAAGTGCAAATTAGGGCTTAAGGTATTAAATATTTAGTATAATATAATAATATCTAATAATTTAGATACTATGTGTTTCTCAAATATCTGCTTGTGACAGAAAAAAGCCCTTAAGGGGGATACTTGTCAAAGGACAAAATTACAACAAATTTCAAGATCTAATTGGCTTCTATTAACAATTCATGAATCAGGATGGCATCTCCTCTAAAAATTTAGAAAATGTGCTCCAATGGCCGTGGCAGAACAGCTGGTTTTTGTAAGGTAGCTTGAGCAGGGACAAGGAATACAAAAAATAGACTATTTAACAACAGGTTACTTTCCTTATAAGGGTTAAAGCAGAAATTTGGCTATTATCTCTGTCTCTTGATTTCTCCAGTCAGATAAGCAACTTAGTTTTGGTTTGGTGATGTGGAACTTGAGCACTAGTGACTATATTTAAGTCTGTTGGGGCCTAGTGCAGGAGCTTAGTCCAAATCATTGACCTCCTATAAATTTTATTTAACATACTTGAAAGTCTTTTTTGATGAGCTCCATGCAGATATTAACAAATTGTGATTTTTAAAATTGCATAATGAAATCTGTGAATATTTGGAAAATCTGTATAACTCCAATGACCAATAATTTTGAGGACTGCGAGAGTGTCATGATACTGAAAAGTTTGAGCCCCACTGATGTAGCATATAATGGATTATGACAGTAAATATGCAGTGTTATGAGAATACATAGAAGGCACATGTCCCAACCCTTCAAAGTCAGGGAGCATTGCCTTCTTAAAATATCAAAATATAATATTACACATTAGATTTTATCCTACATACTGAGTCCATGTCTTGAGACTTTTATTGCTCCACATTCATTTTTTTATTTATTGAAAATTTTCTTCTTCTTTATTCAGTTATAACTGATAAAACTTGCAGGTATTTATGGTGTGCAGTGTGATGTTTTGATATATCTACACATTTTGAAATGCTTACCACAGGCAAGCCAATTCATGTCCATTTCTTGGTCCCTAAAGGGGGATATTTTTTGTCACAGGTAGGTATTTGAGAGCCACGTATGAATATTAAATACCCCTGATTTCGAATCAGTGCACTTTTGAAACTAAGTAATACCACTTGTATTAGTTTCCTAGGGCTGCTGTAACACCACAGGAAGTGGTTGGCATAAAACAACAGAAATGTATTCTTTCACAGTTCTAGGGGCTAGAAGTACAAAATCAAGGTATTAGCAGGGCCTTGCTTCCTCCAAAACCTGGAAGGGAAGATCCTTCCTTGGCTCTTCCAGCTTTTGGAAGCCCTGGCCTTCCTTGGCTTATAGTGGCACAACTCTAAGTTCTGTTTTCATTTCCACACTGCCAGCTTCCTTCTATTGGAACTTCTCCTCTTTGTATAAGGACACAGTCATACTGGATTAGGGCCCAACCTAATGACTTCATCTTCACTTGATTACCTTGCAAAGACCCTGTTTCCAAGTAAGGTCTCATTCACAGGTACCAGGGGTTAGGACTTCATCATATTGTTTTGGGAAACACAATTCAACCCATAGCATCATCTTAGCATTGAGAACATTGTCTTTATGAGCAGGAAATCGAGTTCAAGCATCAAATGATACTTTTTGAGCCTGTAAGGACTGCATAGTACTCATTTATGTAGTTTATATAGTTACTAGTATTGCTATTAGCAAACCTGAGCCTAATGAGAATGAAGATATGTAATAGTTTAAAAACAAATCAGTACCTACTTTATTATTATAAATTCTGCTATACTTCCCTTTCTTCAGATGATATAGATAAATATTTTAAAGTTAATATTCCTTAGTACTTATATAGCAAAAAATTGTACCCTCTCTGGGAGACTGATTATTTGTGAGCATTATGGCTATTGTTTGCCTTTCTCTCATTCTGTTCTGGTGCAGAACCTGCCCTCTGTCTTTAGCAGTGGGAATGTGGCTACTTTGGGCCACTGTTAGTGCTTGGTCAGGATGGGCCCATGACCCAAGCTAGCCAATCAGTCCTTCCTTGGAATTTCTCTAACTGAAGATGGAGAGAAGAGTCACTCTCCTCTTCCTCTGGTGGAGAGAGCTGTGAAGTTATAATTCCAGAATGCTTGTGGCGATGTTTCCTGCCACATGGAGAAAGCAAGTACCCATCAGGGAAAGTGAAATCAGTAGGTAGAGAGGAGCAGAGCCTGGGAGGGGCAGGGAGAGCTGGAGAAAGGGCATAGGAATCCCCTCATCCAGCAGTACCCCTGCCCTTCCATCAGTTTAGTTATATAAGCTGATAATTTCTTCTTTTTTAATGTAATTATTCCAAATCAGATTACTGTCATTGCAAACTTCTGACTAATATAGCAATTATTCTTGTTTCTCCAATGCCTAGGTTTGAAAAGAATGAATCAGAATTTAGTACTTTTTTATTATAAGAAAATCAGTAATAATCATATTCACACATAAGTTTTAAAATTTTATATATATATACTTAAAAACCTACAGATTGTCCCCAGAATTAACTACAAATTTAAAATTCTTTCTTTTACATCCTGTATATTAATACGTTAATAACTATAATACTGAAGTTATTGTAACTTCCAGGGTACCTATTTTTCTTATCCATTCCATTTGTATATCTTTATTTTATTTTTATTTTTTTGAGACAGTTTCTCTTTGTCACCCAGGCTGGAATGTAGTGGCTTGATCTCTGCTCACTGCAACCTCCACCTCCCAGGTTCAAGCAATTCTCATGCCTCAACCTCCAAGTATCTGGGATTACAGGCGTGCGCCACCATGCCCAGCTAATTTTTGTATTTTTAGTAGAGACAGGGTTTCACCATGTTGGCCAGGCTGGTCTGGAACTCCTGGCCTCAAGTGATCTGTCCACCTCAGCCTCCCAAAGTGCCGGTATTACAGGCATGAGTCACCACCGCACCCGGCCTCCATTTGTATATCTTAACCCAATACTTTCCATTGCATTTACAGTAAAACCTGATAATCTTATATTAAATATGTCTCATAAAATATGATTTTATTCTTTTAGGAAAAATATTCTAAAAGACCAACTAAAAAGAAAACTCCAAGGGATTATGCAGAATGGGATAAGTATGTTTTACATGTCTTTATATAAAATGTGTCACTAAAAAAGTTGTCACCACAAAATACTGCAATAATTTCTTAAATAATTATTATAAACCTGAACATGTCAAGAATACCAAATTACTTCAATAGAGTACTGAGAAGATCTGGCCTCAGCACTTTTGATGTCTTTTTCAGTACATAAAAAACTACTACATCCTTTTTTTTTTTATAAAGCCAATAAAAAAAGCTAATGTAATTTTTATACCCATCCAAACTAAAAAGGAACAAAAATTTAAAATTGAGATAAGTTAGTCAGAATTTTAATTTCAAAGTTCTGACCAGTTTAGATTTGATTAACGTTTAAGTTCTCACTAAATTGTATGTTTTCTTAAGAAGGAACTCAGATGACTTGAACTATAAACTTACTACATATTTTTGAATATGTATCCAAAGGCATACTTGTACAAATATAAGAATATCAATAATAAATTTATTTTCTTGCCTGTATTGTACTTTTTTTGGTTTTTATTGTTCTTTCATTTAAGATTTGACGTGGAGAAGGAGTGTTTAAAAATTGATGAAGATTACAAAGAAAAGACGGTAGTAGACAAGTCACACTTGTCTAAAATTGAGACAAGAATAGATACAGCAGGTAATTGGAGAAAAAATAATAATTTAGTAGTCTTTAAAGTTTTTCATTTATAATAAAAAGTGTCAATCCAGAAGACATTGTCTTTGAGTACTGCACAGATTACCATGAAAAGTTTATGGATTTTCTCTTACATTTGACCACTCAACAAATTCACTTCTCTCTTTTACCCACTTAATTTTTAAATGTAGTAAGGCTTTAAAATGTAAACCTATTTTTCTTACTGTAATTCATTTGTTTTTAATTCCTTTTTTTCCAATCCTCTTTTTCCTCCAAATTCCTCAAATTGTTTTCTTTTTGCTTCAAAACAAAAAGATGGGGCAGTTTATTGGACTAGCACCTATAAAGTGAAACAAAATCAATCATTATAAAAATTCTGAATCCTCAAAACTTGTGGATGATTTAAAAAGAAAACATCCCTAAGCTTGGGGAACCTTTTATTTTCTTTTGTTTATTTTATGATCTTTCTGCTTTCTTCTGCTTCTGTTAAAATAAGCATTCTTAGATGTAAATTTTTAAAATTCTGTTAAATTATATGTTTACATATAGCAGATAACATTTATTTCTAGGTCTAACTGAGAAAGAAAAGGATTTTCTTGCCACTCATGAAAAGGAGAAAGGAAATGAAGCTTTCAACTCAGGAGATTATGAAGAAGCAGTGATGTATTATACCAGGTGAGCAGATGTTTGTTGGGGTTTAAACTTGCCTTTAAAAAAAATGATAATGTTTTAATTGTTGAAACAATATAAGCAAAAATCTATGTCAGAATCTCCCAATGTATTGTACTTGTGATTTATCATATATTCACTTGTGTTTCTCCTATTTTTTCAATACTTTTCTCAAGCCTCTAAGCTCCCACTCCACTCCTACTTTTGACAGAAGACTTAACTTCCTATCTTGCAGAGAAAATAGAAGCCATCTGACAGCAATTCAACAGAAGGCCCATATGATATAGAAGTGATAACTTGGGTTCCATTGTAGACTGCCTGGATTTAATTCTAGTACTTTGGTGCTCCTTCCTACCACAGGGCCTTTGCACATGCTGGGTCCTCCATCAAAAATGCTTTTCCCATGGCTGGTCTGAGTACAGTGGTGTTTATAACTAATTGATCACAACCAGTTACAGATTTCCTTGTTCCTTCTCCACTCCCACCGTTTCACTTGATTAGCCTTTTAAAGAGAAAAGAAAATTAAGAAAAAAAAATGCTCTTTCCTCCTCCCATTATCTAGTTAATTCTGATTTATCCTTCAGATCTTAGTCTTCACCTTACTTCTTTGGAGAAGTCTTACTTGACCTTTCAAACTAGGTTAAATCTCCATCCCACCCTACCCACCTCACCTCCCAATTTATAGGCTCTTATAGCAGTCTTACCTCTCCTTTGTAGCACTTGTCAGAAGTATAATTTAAGCTTGTGTGATTTGATAATAACTAGAATTTAAGATTTGTAAGAGCAGAACCCATTTGTCAAGGATTTTTACACCATTGTATCCCCAAGGCCCAACAAAGTACCTGGTTCATAGTAGATGTTCAATAAATATGTATATGAACTTCTGAAGTTCTTAACAGCCTAAGAAAAGTAGACTAAGTTTTTAAAATGTTGTTACAGATAAACTGTTCTTATAGAATCACTAATGCTACCTTAGCACTAAACTCTGTACAATCTTTTTTCCACCTTTGGAAATAAGATAGATTTTTTTCAATGTTGTTGGTGTCTCTAAAGAAGTTTTCTCAGATTGTTTAAATGAAGACACGAGGTAAAGAGGATATATGATGGATCATTCATTCAGTACAGCCTCCCCTGTTCAGGCAGGTGGATGTCAGCCTTGATAACTGTTCTTTCTTTTCTTGTAGATTTATACTAGAGATTCTCTTGTCTATTACAGGTTATAAAACTCCTTTCTTCTTTTTTGAGGAGTCATATAGTTGAAGAATTAAAGCAGCATAGTATGATGGTTAAGGGAATTCAGACTACCACTTTCTGACCTTGGGCAGATTCTTTTTTTTTTTTTTTTTTTTTTTTTTTTTTTTTTTGAGACAGGTTTTTTTTTTTTTTTTTTTTTTTTTTTTTTTTTTTTTTTTTTTTTTTGAGACAGGGTCTCACTCTGTTATCCAGGCAAGAGTGCAGTGGAGTGATCATAGCTCACTGCAGCCTCAAACTCCTGGGCTTAAGGGATCCTCCCACCTCAGCCTCCTGAGAATAGCTGGGACTACAGGTGTGAGCCACCACACCTGGATAATTTTCTCTTGTATTTTTTGTAGAGACAGGCTCTCACGATGTTGCCCAGGCTGGTCTCGACCCCTCCTGGCCTCAAGCCATGCTGTCACCTCGGTCCCCCAAAGTGCTGAGATTACAGGGGTGAGCCACCATGTCTGGCTTCAAAAAATGTGTTTGATACTTGATATTTGATGTTAACTTACATCAACGGTTTTTTTAAGGTGATCTATAGGTATTTATCTTTTTCTACCTTCATTTTTTATTCTAGTAACTAAAGCTCAGATTCCAGATCTATGAGTATTTAAATTCCCATAATGCCTCTAAAGCCTGAGTTAACTTTAAGGCTATAAACTGGATATTTAAGCATCTGTTTAAATATTGATTTAGTATGCTTGTAAAATTGTATTTTATTATTTTTGATAATATAGGCTGTATTTGTTTGCTAAGGTTGCCGTAACAAAGTACCACAGACTGAGCGGCTTAAACGAGAGAAGTTTCTTTTCTCCCACTTCTGGAGGCTGGAAGTTTGAGATCAAGGAGCTAGCAGGGTTGGTTTTTTCTAGGCCTCTCTCCTTGGCTTGCAGGTGGCCATCTTCTCCCTGTGACTTCACAGTCTCTCCACACATGTATGTCCAAATATCTTCTTATAAGGAAACCACTTTAATGGGATCTGGGCCCCCTCTCATGACTTCATTTCACCTTAATTAGCTTTTTAAAGACCCTATCTCCAAATACAGTCATGTTCTGAGATACTGTGGGGTTAGGACTTCAACATATGAATGTTGGGGGATACAATTCAGCCCATAGACAGGTTATAATTGTTTTATGTATAACTTAAGCTGAATTTCTCTACATTCTTATGTTTACCTTAGGCTTGCTTGTTGCCAGTAACTGTTTCTTTTCTAGGAGCATATCAGCGCTTCCCACTGTAGTTGCCTATAACAATCGAGCTCAAGCAGAAATCAAATTACAGAACTGGAATAGTGCTTTTCAGGATTGTGAAAAGGTCTTGGAGTTAGAACCTGGAAACGTAAAGGGTAAAAAATATTATAGAATTCTTGTACATTTACAGCAGGATCCATTAATAAAGACCATTTGTAGATACTTGTAATGTTTACATTAAAAATATTTCAGATAAACTCAAATTTCTGTATGTGAATCAACAACTTCATAAAGTTGCTTTTAAGTTGAACTTGTAAGTTAAGCCCCTGATTATTTGTACTGAAGTAGCTAATAATCCCAGAGGATTTAATAAAATACATATATATTTTAAAGAAATATCTCAATAAACAAAAAACCAAAAACAACAAAAATAAAAGAGAATTATCTTGGCCAGGCACAGTGGCTCACACCTATAATCCCAGAATTTTGGGAGGCCAAGGTGAGACAATTGCTTGAGTCTAGGAGTTTGAGACCAGCCTGGGCAACACAGCAACACTCTGTGTCTCCAAAAAAAAAACTCAAGCTTTCATTTGAATGTTCTTTTTCTCCAAAAAAAATTAAGTATAACTTAATGTAGATTTTCTGGTATTTATAAATATAATAAAATAATAAGCCCACAGTGGACCTCTAGAACCTTCTCCCAGCTTCTTTGTGGATATTTCCCCCTAGGTGACTATATATAATTTTGTTTGTTGGTATGTTTGTTTTTTTGAGACCGAGTCTCATTCTGTCACCCAGGCTGGAGTGCAGTGGCGTGATCTCAGCTCACTGCAACCTCTGCCTCCTGGATTCAAGTGGTTCTCCTGCCTCAGCCTCCCAAGTAGCTGGGACTACAGGCGTGCACCACCATGCCTGGCTAATTGTTGTATTTTTAGTAGAGAGATGGGGTTTCACCATGTTGGCCAGGCTAGTGTCGAACCCCTGACCTCAGGTGATCCACCTGCCTCGGCCTCCTAAAGTGCTGGGATTACAGGCATGAGCTACCGCTCCCAGCCTGTTTTTGTTTTTTTGAGATAGGATCTCACTCTGTCACCCAGCCTGGTGTGCAGTGGTGCAATCTTGGCTTACTGCAACGTCCACTTCCCAGTCTCAAGCAATTCTTCCACCTCAGCCTCCCAAGTAGCCGGGACTACAAACATGTGCCACCACACCCGGCTAATTTTGTTTGTATTTCTTGTAAAGATGAGGTTTCCCTATGTCACCCAGGCTGGTCTCAAACTCCTGAGCTCAAGTGATCTGCCCACCTCGACCTCCCAAAGTGCTGGGATTACAGGCATGAGCCACCAAGCCTGGCCTGCTATAAATAATTTAATTTTCATTTTAAGTTAATAATTTGAATAACTTAATTCTAAATTAAATTTGTCCAAAACTGACTCTTTCTGCCAAAAACCTGCACTGTTTTGATTCCCTGCCCCTCTGACTGACCCCCTTGTCATGGTTCAGGCCTGAAATATGCAAATCAGACTCTATTCTCCTTTTCTGTTATCAAGGAGTCATTCCAAGAGGGAGTGACATAGATTATAATAGACACATTATATTTCTTTAAATTTTTATGGATTCAAATAAATATAAACACTTTTTTCACATGGAATGTATCCCTTTTTGCCTATAAACATGGTGGAGGTGGCAGAAGCCATGGGAGTGCTAAGGGGAAGCCTGGTGCATCACCTGCCACTGTCATTGTCATGGATTGCCCTCCATTTACCAATAAAGTCCTGTTTGGCCTGTGTTTTATGCAAGCTGGTCTCTGTCACAGAGTATGGCTGGGCTCCCAGCTTTAGGCAGCAGCCCACTGAAGGTTTTGCCAACCCCATACCACTGCTCGGCCAGGCCCTGTGCCAAGCACTTTACATGTATTAACTCTTAATTTTAACAAAAGTCTCGGCTGGGCGCAGTGGCTCATGTCTGTAATCCCAGCACTTTGGGAGGCCGAGGTGGGCAGATCACCTGAGGTTAGGAGTTCAAGACCAGCCTGGCCAACATAGCAAAACTCCATCTCTACTAAAAATTAAAAAAAAAAAAAAAATGGAGGGGTGCAGTGGCTCATGCTTGTAATCCCAGCACTTTGGGAGGCTGAGGTGGGTGGATCACTTGAGGCCAGAAGTTCAAGACCAGCCTGGCCAATGTGGCGAAACCCCATCTCTACTAAAAACACAAAAAATTAACTGGGCATGGTGGCAGGTACCTGTAATCCCAACAACTTGGGAGGCTGAGGCAGGAGAATCACTAGAACCCAGGAGGAGGAGGTTGTAGTGAGCCGAGATCACACCACTGCACTCCAGCCTGGGCAACAGAACAAGAATCCATCTCAAAAAAACCCATAATAAATTTTAAAAAAATTGCTAGACATGGTGGTGGGCACCTGTAGTCCCAGCTACTTGGGAGGCCGAGGCAGGAAAATTGCTTGAACCTGGGAGGCAGAGGTTGTAGTGAGCTGAGATCATGCCACTGCACTTCAGCCTAGGCGACAGAACAAGACTCTGTTTCAAAAAAGATAAATAATATGTTAGCATTAGGTAAAGCTGAGTTAAGGGACACAGGAACTCTCTCTATCTCTGCAACTTTTCTGTAAATCTCCAATTATTCCAAAATAAAAAGTTTTAAAAAAGGATAATCATTATGTCATGAATATTTCTTCATGGAAGTTCCCTTCAGAAATCTGCGTAGCAGTAGCAATAGCTAAATTATATTTAAAGTGCAGTGCTGCAACTTTAAATTTATAACAAAATGATTTATCATTTAGATTTTCATAGCTCATTCTAAGACTAAAATTCAAATTGGTCGAATTTATAATTTTGTTTTAAAATAGCATATTAAAATATGTCAGATAAAATTTCTCACTTTTTGGCCAGGCGCAGTGGCTCATGCCTGTAATCCCAGCACTTTAGGAGGCCGGGGCAGGCGGATCACTAGGTCAGAAGATCGAGACCATCCTGGCTAACACAGTGAAACCCTGTCTCTACTAAAAATACCAAAAAAAAATTAGCTGGATGTGGTGGCATGAGCCTGTAGTCCCAGCTACTTGGGACGATGAGGCAAGAGAATCGCTTGAACCTGGGAGGCAGAGGTTGCAGTGAGCTGAGACTGTGCCACTGCACTCCAGCATGGGCAACAGAGCGAGACTCTGTCTCAAAAAAAAAAAAAAAAAAAAAAAATTCTTACTTTTCAGAATTACCAAACTTGATTCTTTTTCAAAGTAATGACTTATTACACAAAGTTCTCCTTATATAATAGTTAATGATGAGTCTAGAGAGGCATTCATTGTCAGTATTACATAATTATCAAATTATACATTGCAACGTACCCAAAAAATCAAATGCGAATTATCAAAGTGCTTAATTTCTGGACCTAACTGACTTAATCATCAGGATTCTCTCAGTTCCCTATGCTAAGTAACTCCTTATAATCATTTTAGAGATTGCTATACAGATGTCACTAATGAGCCATATTCTGAGCTAGATACTGGTCAGTAATATACTTTTTTTTTTTTTTTTGGAGACAGAGTCTTGCTCCATCACCCAGGCTGGAGTACAGTGGCACTATCTTGGCTCACTGCAACCTCCACCTCCCAGGCTCAAACAATTCTCCTGCCTCAGTCTCCTGAGTAGCTGGGATTACAGATGTGTGCCACCAAGCCAAGCTAATTTTTTTTGTATTTTTAGAAGAGATGGGATTTTGCCATGATGGCCAGGCTGGTCTTGAACTCCTGGCCTCAAGTGATCTGCCCACCTCAGGCCCCCAGATTGTTGGGATTACAGGCGTGAGCCACTGTGCCTAGCCAATATACTAAATTTTGATAAGGGATTTTATGTTTTCAAAAAGTGGCTAAATAATACTCGCCATAATTATAAGAAGGAAAGGATTATTATCAGTGAAAATCATTCCGATATTGCAATACAGTGTGTTGCCTGTGAAGGGTTGAGGTATGAAATCTCTTAGTCCTTGGAAAAGCTGGCGGGGCCTGGGGCTGCCAGAGGGCCAGACGGTTGTTATAGAGGGGACAGCTGGCTGATGCAGCCTCTTTTATGTACCTCAGTGTCATCTCCTATGTGTGTATCAACATGAAAAAGGGGGTAGTTGAGCTTTGGGTAATTACATCCTAAAGTATTCTGTGCTGCTCATATTCTTCCACTTGCAAAATATGTTGTAACCATAATGCCACATATTAAAAAACATAACTTTTATTTTGGTAAATTTTCAGCTCTTCTGCGTCGTGCTACTACATATAAACATCAAAACAAGCTCCAGGAAGCTATAGAAGATTTGAGTAAAGTACTAGATATTGAGCCTGATAATGATTTGGCCAAGGTAAGTATAGAATGTGATTTCTCACCTAATTCTGTAGTTGGCTGTTTCTGTATTTATTTTAAAGTGGTATCAATCTTCCCAAACAAATTATGTTGAAGATTAGGTCACAGCTTTAAAAGGTAGGTATATTCCAGACACCCCAAAACGTTAACATCTATTTGAAGTGGAAGAAAGCAGAATCTTAAAATTTTTTTTCAAAACTATAAACCTTCCTCTGAAAGACAAATATCAATTTTTCTTTTTCCTATAGTGTTGTAGGCAATGTTTTTCTCTGAGCCATGTGGAGTGGTATAGAAGGTACCTTCCTAGGTAGGATTAGGGGTGAACTCTGTGGCCATTGAAGAGCGTTTCTCTCTGTAAGGAGCATGGTAAGCACAGCATCATTGATAGCATGTGCTACCTGACTGAGCAGACTGACTCAGTTATACACTTAGGGGATCTGTATTCAGGCCTAAAGAGTAGAGGTAAGTGTCAAGAACTGAGATTTTCCCCTGCTTACAAATGAACAAGGTGGCCTACCAGAGGATACAAGATATCCTGAGTCAAACACAAAAGACTTTGTTACTCCAAGCAGATGAGCTTCACGTTCATGTCAGTTCCCCTTGCTCCCAAGTCCCACAGGGGTGACGTAGAGTGGCCCAGATGGATGTTGCACACTCAATGGATTTAGGTGATGGCTGACAAATCAAAAATTTAGGAAACCAGCTGGGTGCAGTGGCTCATGTCTGTAATCCCAGCTCTTTGGGAGGCTGAGGCAGGCAGATCACGTGAGATCAGGAGTTCAAGACCAGCCTGGCCAACACTGCACTCCAACCGAGGCAACAGTGAGACTCCATCTCAAACAAACAAAAATTTAGGAAACCCGCTTCTTTTATGACGGGGTATAAGCAAACCTGCCCAATCTCTGCTCCATAGGGAAGCATCACCTTTATTACACTGGAGAGCCAACACACCTGCCTTCTCCGCTGCAGATGAATACTATTTCTGTTTGCCAAGGTTGTTCTCAGTACAGACATCCTTAGAGATGTCCAGAAAGAAGGTGGTTTAGTGCCTCTGCTGGCAGTATAGTCAGAAATAAGAGAAACCCATGGAGAAATGGTTACTAAGTTTCCACATACACCTATTGGGTTACCTATCCCACTGTCTCTGAGTAGCAGCTAATGTTCCTAGAATATCAGCTGCTTTTGTCAAGTCAACATTTTAGGTTTAGGCTTAGGGCCTGGCTTAGTATTTCCTTTTTGTAATGGTTATGTTTATTTATTTATTTTTGAGACAGGGCCTTGCTCTGATGCCTCAACTGTAGTGTGGTGGGAACATGGCTCACTGCAGCTTCCACCTCCTAGGCTCAAGCAATCCTGCCATCTCAGCCTCCTGTATAGCTGCACGCCACCTCCCAAAGTACTAGGATTACAGGCATGAGCCATTGTGCCTGGTTTCAAATGCATTTTTATCTTAACCATATGCAAAGATTAACTGAAAATGGATCATATACTTTTTGATGTAAGATATAAAATATAAAAGTTCTAGAAGAAAACATAAGAGAAAATCTTCATGACCTTAGACAAATATTTCTTATGTAAGACATGAAAAGTACAATCCATAAAAAGAAAAAGTTGATATATTGGACTTCATCAAAATTTAAAACATCTACTTTTCAAAGACACTATTAGAAGAATAAAAGACAAGCCACAGCTGGGCATGGTGGCTCACACCTGTAATCCAAGCACTTTAGGAGGCTGAGGCAGGCAGATCACTTGATCCCAGGAGTTTAAGACCAGCCTGGGCAAGACAGCTGAACTTCATCTCCACAAAAAATTTAAAAAGTTAGCCAGACATGGTGGTGTGGGCCTGTAGCCCCAGCTACTTGGGAGGCAGGGGTGGGACGATAATTTGAGCCCGGGAGGTCAAGGCTGCAGTGAGCTGTGATTGCACCACTGTACTCCAGCCGGGGCAGCAGAGGGAAACCCTGTCTCAAAAACAACAACAACAAAACAAAACAAAACAAAACAAACAAACAAAAAGCCACAGACCACAGACTGGGAGAAAATATTTGAAAATCGTATATCCAACAAAGGATGATATATCTGTTTTTCATTAGAGTCAGCATAAAATATTTCAGAATTTTCAGCATTACTCTAAGACAGTAATGTGGGCTGGGTGTGGTAGCTCACGCCTGTAATCCCAGAACTTCAGGAGGCTGTGGTGAGAGGATTGCTTGATCCCACAGGTTTGAGACTAGACTGGGCAACATAGTGAGACCTCATCTCTATATTTTAAATAAACAAACGGCATATGTAGCATGATTTCATTTGTGTAAAACTATACATCTCTGTGGGTATATATGCATAGAAACATCTAGAAAGATGATTATCAAAATGTTAATAGTAGTATCTGAATGGCAAGATTTTAGGTGATTTTTTCCTTATTTTTTATACTTGTTACACTGCTTTTTTTGTGTGTGTGTGTGTTTTTACAGTGGACATGTATGATTACAATCAAAGGCCACCAAAAAAAAGCCTTGTCTTAGTTGTATTCATTTTTCAACATCTTTATGTTTTTACCTGAAAGAATGGTTATATTTATTATTAAATGAAAATATTTTCTTTAATATGGTAATTGTGTTGCAGAAAACCTTGTCAGAGGTTGAAAGAGATCTGAAAAATTCTGAAGCTGCATCTAAGACTCAAACCAAAGGGAAAAGGATGGTTATTCAGGAAATAGAAAACTCCGAAGATGAAGAAGGAAAAGACAGTGGAAGAAAACATGAAGATGACGGTGGAGATAAGAGTAAAATATCTTTTCTATTTAGGTTATGTAAAAGACTGCCTTTTTATATGATGAGCTGGCTCAATTTTTCTATTTGTACAGAAATTCGTAATCTACCAAAGTTTTTCTAGCTTTGCCTTGTAAATTCACAAGCCAGCTTCGCTCATCTTTTTCTTAATACAGCTTGGTAGAATCTCTCAAACCCATTTTCCTTCTTAACCTGTCACCTTTTTCTAGTGCTCAGTTTAATTCCTGGTCACCACCTTTAAATGTAAATGGCTGTGTTTATTTGACGCAAACCATTTGCAAGTTAACCTTAAATATCTCTCTTTGATAATTGTTTTGTATGTATCTACTTGATTGCAAACAAATGTGTTGGTTTCAAAACAGGTATGGGTAGCCCCATTTATATGCCAAAAATGAATGCATTACTAGAAAATTGCTGTGTGTGTTTTTCAAAAATATTTTAAATATGCAAAAGTTAAAAAACGTAACTTTTATTTTGGTAAATATTCAGCTCTTCTGCATCGTGCTACTACATATAAACATCAAAACAAGCTACATCAAAACATGTAAACATCAAAACAAATATATAATTTAACACTTGAAACAATATTTTAAGAGAATCTAGACTAGATAAAGGGTTATCCTCATAATATAAAACATCGAAAGTTATGTCAACTTTGAGGGGAAAGATTTGCCTCCTCACTTGACAAGGGACATAAAAACTTTTCCCTCCATCAGCTGGGCGTGGTGGCTCACACCTGTAATCCCAGCATTTTGGGAGGCCGAGGCAGGTGCATCACGAGGTCAGGAGTTCAAGACCAGCCTGGCCAACATGGTGAACCCCTCTCTCTACTCAAAATACAAAAATTAGCTGGGTGTGATGGCATGCACCTGTAATCCCAGTTACTCAGGAGGCTGAGGAAGGAGAGTGGCTTAAACCTGGGAGGCGGAGGTTGTGGTGAGCCAAGGTGGTGCCACTGCACTCCAGCCTGGGCAATACAACGAGACTCCATCTCAAAAAACAAAAAAAGAAAAAAAGATTTTTCCCTCCTTCTTGAGAACACCTGAGCAACTGGCAGTGGCGGGGCAGTGGAAGGGGAGATATTATCAATTTTGAAAATCATTCACAAGTAAAAATCAACTTGTAAGTAATTTGACAGAATATTCTAATTTTGAGAGAGATACAAAATGTTCAGTTCATTCCATTCTAAAAATAAAGAACGAGTTTTAATTTTTTAAGTGACAAAAAAGAATGTAATGTGTACACTTCAGATTAAAATACAATCAGTTAAGATTGGATAAAGACAAAGGAACAGAAAGGGAGGGAGCGAGAAAGAGGAAGACAATCAGAGAGGTGAGAAGGAAGAGAGAACATAAAAAGGATTCAAAAGGGAGAAATTAAGGTAACCAGTTTTTCAAGGATTCAGGCTTGCCTTTTAGCCAGATTGTAAATACGATCTGGCAGCAAATCTTCTTAGGGTTTATATTTAGCTTTGCATAATTAACCATATGTCTTACAGTTAAAGGAAACCATTTTAAATCTTATCTGAAGTGAGATGAAGTATAAACTATATTACTTCCTATTATTTTGAAATTGTTATTTAAAAATTTTATATATAGTAAAAATGGACCTTTTGAATATACAGTTCTAATACATGTACGGTTTCATGTAACCATTACCATAGTCAGGATACAGAACAGTTCTACCACCCAAAAAGGCCTTCTTGCTGTCCTTTCAGTGAAACCCTTCCCTCACCCCAGCTCTTCTCTATTCCTATAGCTTTACCTTTTCCAGAATGTCCTATAAATGGAACTGGAAAGTATGTCATCTTTTGAGTCTAGCTTCCTTCACTTAGCATGTCACTGAGATTCATTCATGTAGCTGCATGTATCATTCTCATTCCTTTTTACTGCTGAGTAGCATTCCATTAATAGTTGTACCAAAGTTTATACATTCGGTTATTCAAGGACATTCAGGTTATTTCCAGTATTCGGTAATTATGAGTAAAAACTGCTATACACACTCATGTGCAGGTTTTTGTGTAAACATATGTTTTCATTTCCCCTGAGTAAATAGCTAAGAGTGGGACTGCTGGGTCATATGGCAAGTATATGTTTAACTTTATTGGAAGTTGCCTGACTGTTTTCCAGAGTCCATTTTGCGTTGCCATTAGTAACATATGAGAGTTCTAGATGCTTCTCGTCCTTGCCTCCTTGCCAGCATTTGGTATTGATATTGTTTTCCCTTTTTACCCATTCTATTAGGTGTATAGTGGTTTCTCATCAGTTTTAATTTGCATTTTCCTGACGAGAATCTTTACCATCTCTATATTACTTTTTGTGAAGTGTCTCTTCAAATTATTCCACCAATTTTCAAAAATTGGGTTGTTGTTTTCCTACTGTTAAGTCCTGAGAATTCTTTTTATAATCTTGATGCAAGGTTTTTGTTATATATGAGATTTGAAAAAATTTTTTGTCTGTAGCTTTTTTCATTCTTTTAACAGTCTTTTACAGAGCAAAGGTTTTTCATTTTGTAGAAGTACAATTTATCCAGTTTTTTAAAGGGACTGTGCTTTTGATGTTATGTCTATGAACACTTTGCCTAAGTCAAAGTCTTGAAGAGTTTCTTGTAAGTTTTTCTTTTTCAGAGATAGGGTCTTGCTCTGTTGTTCGGGCTAGAGTGCAGAGGTGTGATCATAGCTCACTACAGCTATGATCACTGTTTATTATTTTCTTCCTTCTGCTTGTTTTTATGTTCATTTGCTTCTCTTTTTCTTTTTTTCTTTTTGAGATGGAGTCTCGCCATATCGCCCAGGCTGGATTCAAGCTCCTGGGCCAAAGATTCTCCCACCTCAGGCTCCCGAGTAACTGGGACTATAGGCACGCCACTGCACTCAGCTTGCTCCTCTTTTTCTAAGATAGTTTCTCAAGACAGAAGCTTGGAATATTTATTTGAGAATTTCTCCTCCGAATATAAGCAGTGAATGCTGTAAGTTTCTTTCTGATAGAAAGAATATAATTTTTAAGCCAGGCACAGTGGCATGCACTCATAGTCCCAGGGAGCTCAGGAGGCTGAGGGTTGCTTAAGGCCAGAAGTTCAATCCCAGCCTGGGCAACATAACGAGACCCCATCTTTTTTTTAGAAAAATAATATAATATAAATTTTAAGACCAGTAAGTTCTCTTTTATCAGCAAAGTAAATTGAGATGAAGTAGATAAATAGCCAGAAACTCAGACATAATCTTTTCATCTTAAAATGAAATCAATTGAACTAGTTTACATTCACCTGTAGTTACACTGAACTAGTTACATTCAAACAAGTTACATTGTTGGATAGAGTGTGAAAAGAGGTGCTAGAGCCTTGGACACAAGAGAAGCAACCCCAGTCACTTTTAGGAAAATCACGTTAAAGCCCAGAGGAAAGTTATCAAGTTGGAATCTTTACATGTGGTTCTCCATCTCATCACATTCCAGGAAAGAATTCCCAGTCATTATGGGGTATGTTCCAGGACCATGGAAAAAGGCAGCAATTTGTGTTTTGTAACCTTGGCTGGTAATGCTGTCCCTTTATGAACTCCACTCCGGTTGGCCAGGCCCAGTTCATCCCGACTAGGGTATAACATAACTGATGGATTTAATTTAACAACTGACAATTATTGAGCACCAACTCTGTGTCAGGTGCTGAGATAAGACAATTGATAGGCTTTCTTTGCCTCTCCTACTAAGGGCCAGTATTAACAAATTGCCTGTTGGCCAGGATGATTACACTTGGGGATTTGAGTTCATGGGCTTTTTCCTGGAAGCTCCCTATCTGTTTGCCTTCTCTAGTAGAGATCATTTAGAAGAAAGAAGTGGCCATCACCATACAGCTGTAGCTGTCGAAGAATTTGGTATTTATTCCATCTATATCCTTACAGAGACACAATCAGAGGAAAGTGAGCATCTACCCTCCTTTGCAGTGCTGCTGGTGTTGCTACTTAAAAATGAAAGCTAAGAAAATTAAAGTCATTCACAAACAGAAGAATAAAATATAGATCAGTATTTCTCTTATGCTAGAACTGGCAGGATCAGGAGGGTGGAAGTCAGGGATTTCCAGGAGTTCAAACAACAAACAAAATCATAAAGCTGAATAATTTTGATTATGTGAAAATGAAAAACATGTATATGTTAGGCGCCTAAAAAAAAACTAAAAGACAAATGACAAACTAGGAAAGATGGCAAAGGGTTGATAACCTTATAATATGAAAAGTTTCTACAAAACAATAAGAAAAAGATGAGGTGCTAGTATAAAACTGGGCAAAGCATACAAACAGACAAATCACTAACGAAGAAATAGAAATGATCAGTAAACTTTGTATTACTCATAAAAATGAAAATTAAATAGATTCTTTTTCTTTCCTACCAAATTGGCTGAGATAGAAAAAATAGTACCCTTTGTTGTCAAAAGTGAGGTAAGATAAGCATTAAAAATATTTTAATATAATTCATATATAGTAAAATCCATCCTTTGCAAATTCAGTGAATTTTAGTATATTCATGAAGTGGCACAACTATCACCACAATCTAATTTCAGAACATTTTTATCATCCCCAAAAGAAATTCCATACCCATTGGCAGTTACTGCCCATTTTACCCTTCCCCTGGCCCCTGGCAACCACTAGTCTACTTTTGTTTGTATGGATTTGCCTATCTTGAGTATTTCATACAAATGGAATCACAGTATGTAGACTTTTGTATCTGTCTTTCACTTAACATAATGTTTTCAAGGTTCATCTATGTTGCATCTTGCATTAGTACTTCATTCCTTTTTATGTAGAAATAATATTCCATTGTGTAGATAATACCAGATTTTCTTTATTCACCAGTTGATGGACCTTTGGGTTGTTTCCACTTTTTGGCTATTATGAATAATGCTGTCATGAACGCTCATGTACAGATTTTTGTTTGAACAGATGTTTTAGATTTTCTTGTGCATTATTTGGGAGTGGAATTGCTGGGTGATATACTGACTCTGTGTTTAACTTTGAGGAAATGCAGACTGTTTTCCAAAGTAGCTATCCCATTTTACATTCCCACCTGCAATAAGGGTTCCAATGTCTTTACATATTTGCCAGCACTTGTTATTGTCTGCCTTTTTGGCTATAGCCATCTTAATCGGTATGTAGTGGTAACTCCTTATGGTTTTAATCTGCATTTTCCTAAGAACTAATTATGCTGACTGTCTCTTCAATCCCTATTGGCTATTTGTATTTCCTCTTTGGAGAAATGTCTATTCAAGTTCTTTGCCTTTTTTTTTTTTTTTTTTTTGAGATGGAGTTTTGCTCTTGTTGCCCAGGCTGGAGTGCAATGGCATGATCTCGGCTCACTGCAACCTCTGCCTCCCAGGTTCAAGCAGTTCTTCTGCCTCAGCCTCCCGAGTAGCTGGGATTACAGGCTCCCACCACCACGCCTGGCTAAATTTTTGTATTTTAGTAGAGATGGAGTTTCATCATGTTGGCCAGGCTGGTCTCGAACCCCTGACCTCAGGTGATCCACCTGCCTTGGCCTCCCACAGTGCTGGGATTACAGACGTGAGCCACTGTGCCCGCCCTCTTTGTCCATTTTTACTAGACCCTTATTAAATATTATTTGCAAGTACTTTTCCCATTCTGTGGACTATCTTTTAAGTTTTTTGATAATTTCCTTTGATGCAGAAGTTTTTGTTTTTTTTTTTTTTTTTTTAGGGTGCAGCAACTCATTTTGACTTTTTTTTTTTTATTATACTTTAAGTTCTAGGGTACATGTGCACAACGTGCGGGTTTGTTACATATGTATACATGTGCCATGTTGGTGTGCTGCACCCATTAACTTGTCATTTACATTAGGTATATCTCCTAATGCTGTCCCTCCTCACTCCCCTCACCCCACGACAGGCCCCGGTGTGTGATGTTCCCCTTCCTGTGTCCAAGTGTTCTCATTGTTCAATTCCCACCTATGAGTGAGAACATGTGGTGTTTGGTTTTTTGTCCTTGTGATAGTTTACTGAGAATGATGGTTTCCAGCTTCATCCATGTCCCTACAAAGGACATGAACTCATCATTTTTTATGGCTGCATAGTATTCCATGGTGTATATGTGCCACATTTTCTTAATCCAGTCTATCACTGATGGACATGTGGGTTGGTTCCAAGTCTTTGCTATTGTGAATAGTGCCTCAGTAAACATACGTGTGCATGTGTCTTTATAGCAGCATGATTTATAATCCTTTGGGTATATAGCCAGTAATGGGATGGCTGGGTCAAATGGTGTTTCTAGTTCTAGATCCCTGAGGAATCACCACACTGTCTTCCACAATGGTTGAACTAGTTTACAGTCCCACCAACAGTGTAAAATCATTCCTATTTCTCCACATCCTTTCCAGCACCTGTTGTTTCCTGACTTTTTAATGATCGCCATTCTAACTGGTGTGAGATGGTATCTCATTGTGGTTTTGATTTGCATTTCTCTGATGGCCAGTGAGGATGAGCATTTTTTCATGTCTATTGGCTGCATAAATGTCTTCTTCTGAGAAGTGTCTGTTCACATCCTTTGCCCACTTTTTGATGGGGTTGTTTTTTCTTGTAAATTTGTTTGAGTTCTTTGTAGATTCTGGATATTAGCCCTTTGTCAGATGAGTAGATTGCAAAAATTTTCTCCCATTTTGTAGGTTGCCTGTTCACTCTGATGGTAGTTTCTTTTGCTGGATGCACAAGTTTTTAATTTTTATATGAAGTCCAATTTATCTATTTTTTTTCAGAGCCCCCCTTAAGAAAGATTTTTTTCAGATTTTTTTCTTTTGTTGCTTGTACTTTTGATATCATATATCAGAATCCATTGTCAAATCCAATGTTTGAAGATTTACTCCTGTGTTTTCTTCTTTTTCCTTCCTTCCTTCCTTCCTTCCTTCCTTCCTTCCTTCCTTCCTTCCTCCCTTCCTTCTTTCCTTTTTTTAGACAAGGTCTTACTCTGTTGCCCAGACTGAAGTGCAGAGTGGCACAATCATAGCTCACTGCAGCCTCTAACTCCTGGGCTCAAGTGATCCTCCTACCTCAGCCTCCCAGGTAGCCTGGACTACAGGCACATGGCACCATCCCTGCCTAATTTTTTCATTTTTATTTTTTGTACAGACAGGGGTCTCACTGTGTTACTCAGGGTGGTCTTGAACCCCTGGGCTCAAGACATTCTCCCACCTCAGCCTCCCAAAGTGCTGGGATTACAGGCATGAGTCACTGTGCCTGGGCAACTCCTGTGTTTTTCTAAGATTTTTATGATTTTAGCTCTTGTATTTAGGTTATTGGATTATTGATCCATTTTAATTCTTATATACTGTATGAGGTAAATGTGTATGGTATTACCTATGTGTGTGTGTGTATCCATATATATATGTTTTTGGTCATAGTTCTTGGCTTATACAACTCCCATAGCCCTTGTTACAGACTTTTGTCATAATGCTGGCTATCTCAGGCTTCAGGAAACAATCTCTCCAGACCTCCTTTCACCTTCCCCAAGGCAGGACTCTAATCTTACTCTGCCTTTCTGATTGCGGGTCAGAAGACCCTCCCCAGAGAGGGTCCTGCTGCATACTCTGAGGGAAGGAATGCTGACTTCAAAAATTTTCCTCCCTGATAGCTGAACACAGGGAGGTTCCTGGAAGGTGCCTAGCCACCCTAGGCACCTCTTCCTCTGTAACCCTTGCAGTATCCTTTGTAATAAGGCAGTAAACATGTTGTCTGGAGTTCAGTGACCTGCTCCAGCAAATTAATTGAACTCAAAGAGGGGGGGTCATGGGAACCCTAACTTGAAGCCTGTTGGTGAGAAGTTCTGGAGGCCTGGACTTGTAACTGGTGTCTGGAGTAGGAGGCAGCCTTGGGGACTGAGCCCTCATCCTGTGGAATCTGACACTATCTCTAGGCATATAGCATCAGAACTGAACTGGAAGATGCCCAGCTAGTATCCGCTGCTTGGTGCCTGGGGATAAACTCTCACACATTTGGTCACAAAAGTCTTCTATGTTGATGATTATTGTGGTGGTGTGAGAGTAGAGGAAAAACAGTTTGAGAGTTTTTCCAAAAGAGCGTCCAACTTAGTTTTGTTTTCTGTTTTGTTTTTGTTTGTTTTTAGTATGTGGAAATCCAGTTGTCACATCACCATTTGTTTAAAAAAACAAACAAACAAAAAACAAACCTGTTCTTTTCCTATTGAATAGACTTGGCACCCTTGTCAAGAATCAACTGGCCATAGATGTATGGTTTATCAACTCTCAGTTCCTTTCCATTGGTCTATGTGTCTTTCCTTATGCTAATACCACACTGTTTTGATTACTCTAGCTTTTAGTAAGCTTTGAAATCCAGAAGAGTGAGACTGGGTGCAGTGGCTCACGCCTGTAATACTAGCACTTTGGGAGGCTGAGGCCAGAAGTTTGAGGCTATATTGAGCCTACCACTGCCCTCCAGCCTTGGCGTTTGTGCTGGTTAATACTGAGTGTTAACTTGATTGGATTTAAGGATACAAAGTATTGATCCTGGGTGTGTCTGTGAGGGTATTGCCGAAAGAGATTAACATTAAGTCTGGTGGGCACAATCTAATCAGCTGCCAGCGAATATAAGCAGGCAGAAAAACATGAAAGGAGAGACTGGCCTAGCCTCCCAGCAGCCTACATCTTTCTCCCATGCTGGGTGCTTCCTGCCCTCGAGCATTAGACTCCAAGTTCTTCAGTTTCAAGACTTGGACTGGCTCTCCTTGCTCCTCAAGCTTGCAGACAGCCTATTGTGGGACCTTGTGATCGTGTAAGTTAATACTGAATAAATGTATATCCTATTAGTTCGTCCCTCTAGAGAAACCTGACTAGTATAGATTTTAGTATCTGGAGTGGTTCTAGAGGAACAGAATATTAAGGATGGAGTTCTTTTGTTGGTTTTGGGGTTTCTGGAGTTGGCTGCTTAATATGATTAGACCCAAAAATGCAAAGGACTCTACTTCTAATAGTATGGAGAACACTGATAGTCCTTGATGTGAAGTGTTTAGAGAGTTATGCAAAATAAATGCATTTGACACTCCTGATTCATCACTCATGAGAGGCAGTGAGTTTAGTGACTCTATACATAATACCTTTGACCATAGGTGGAGAACCAAGGAACACAATGAAGCTGGTTGGTTGCTCCTAAGTTCAATGGACAAAGTAGTGAAAGAAAATGATGAACTCAGGGATTCTGTCTCTCAGCTTCAGAAGCAGATACTGAGCCTCAAATCTGCTAAGTTTGCCCTGAGTGAGAGTCTTATCTCCTGTAGAGAAAGAGCTGAAATTGTGGAAAAACAGACACAAGCTCTCATCATGTGAGTGGCTGACCTGCAACAAAAGGTGCATACACAGCCTTACCAGGTGTCTACCATTAAAATAAAGGCATTGATTGGAAAAGAATGGGACCTTACAACTTGGAATGGGGATGTGTAGGAGGACCTTGATGAAACTGGGGACACTGAATTTGTAAACTCTGATGAACCTTTCTTTTGCCAGAAGGAACAGGTTCCCCATACCCAGTAGTGGCAACATCCCCTCCCTGATCCATGCTGCCATCAGCCTTTCCACCTTTGTCTGAGGAGATAAATCCTGCACTGCCTGATGCAACAGTGATGGCCTCCCCTGAGGCAGTTGCCAGGCAAGATAATGTTGATTCTCCTCAGAAGCCACCCCCAACAACCTTGTTTGCTTCTAGACCTATAACTAGACTAAAGTCCTGCCAGGGACCTCTGGCCGGCCCCTAGAGGTGAGGTTGAGAGTGTGACCCATAAGGAGGTGCACTACACTCAAAAATAACTGTTTGAGTTCTATAATTTATATAAACAGAAATCTGGAGAACAGGCATGGGAATGGATATTAAGGGTGTGGGATAATGGTGGAAAGAACATAGAGTTGGATCAGGCTGAATTTATTGATTTGGGCCCATGAAGTAGGGACTCTGCTTTTAATGTTGCAGCTTGGAGAGTTAAAAAAAAAAAGGTTATAATAGTTTATTTGCTTGGTTAGCTGAATTATGGATTAAAAGATGGCCCACTGTGAGCCAGCTGGAAATGCCTGATCTCCCTTGGGTTAATGTAGAGGAAGGGATCCAAAGGCTTAGGGAGATTGGGATGGTGAAGTGGATTGGTCACTTTAGACCTACTCATCCCAGCTGGGAGGGTCCAGAAGATATACCCTGGATGAATGCCTTGTAAAATAGATTTGTGAGGGGAGCACCTGCATCTTTGAAGAGCCGTGTAATTGCTCTTCTCTGTATGTCAGATCTAACAGTGCGAACTGCAGTCACTCACCTACAAAATTTAAATACAATGGGAATAATTGGATCCTGAGGTGGCAGGAGCCAAGTGGTGGCACTCAACCGTCAAAAGCAAGGTGGACGTAGCTACCATAATGGACAGTAGAGGCAAAGCAGCAGTCAGAATAGTCTGACTCATGTACAGCTCTGGCATTGGCTAATTAATCACGGTGTTCCTAGAAGTGAAATTGATAGGAAGCCTACTGCATTCCTACTTAATTTATACAAGCAGAAAACATCTAGGTCAAATGGACAAAAGAATAATTTGAATTATAAAAACAGAGAATCATGGCTTCTCAATTAATTTCCAGACTTGAGCCAGTTTGCAGACCCAGAACCCCTTGAATGAAGTGGAGGCTGGGTCCCCTTGAGGAAGGACCCCACTACAGTACCAACAATTTATGCAGTGAATCTTTCTCCCATCCTTCCCCAAGGAGACCTCTGGCCTTTTACCAGGGTAACTGTGCACTGGGGAAAGGGAAATGACATTTCAGGTACTACTGGACACTGCCTCTGAGCTGATATTGATTGCAGGAGACCCATAACATCATTGTGGTCCTCCAGTTAAAGTATGGGCTTATGGAGTTCAGGTAATTAATGGAGTTTTAGCTCAGGAGTTACAGCGGGTTCAGTGGGTCCCTGGACTCATCCTGTGGTCATTTCCCCAGTGCCAGAATGCATAATTGGCATAGACATACTTAGCAGCTGGCAGAACCCCCACATTAGCTCCCTCACTGGTAGGGTGAAGGCTGTTAATGGTGGGAAAGGCCAAATGGAAGCCACTAGAGCTGCCTCTACCTAGAAAAATAGTAAATCATAAATAATATCGCATCCCTGGAGGGATTGCAGAGGTTAGTGCCACCATCAAGGACTTAAAAGATGCAGGGATAGGGCTGGCTGGGCACGGTGGCTCACCCCTGTAATCCCAGCACTTTGGGAGGCCAAGGTGGGTAGATCACGAGGTCAAGAGATCGAGACCATCCTGGGCAACATGGTGAAACCCCGTCTCTACTAAAAATACAAAAAAAAAAAAAAATTAGCTGAACATGGTGGTGCGCGCCTGTAGTCTCAGCTACTCAGGAGGCTGAGGCAGGAGAACTGCTTGAACCTGGGAGGCAGAGGTTGCAGTGAGCCGAGATTGTGCCACTGCACTCCAGCCTGGTGACAGAGTGAGACTGTCTCAAAAAAAAAAAAAAAAAAAGATGCAGGGGTGGTGAGTCCCACCACATTCCCATTCAACTCCCCCATTTGGCCTGTGCAGAAGACCGATGGATCTTGGAGCATGACAGTGGATTATTGTCAGCTTAACCAAGTGGTGACTCCAATTGCAGTTGCTGTACCAGATATGGTTTCATTGCTTGAGCAAACTAACACATCTCCTGGTACCTGGTATGCAGCCATTGACTTGGCAAATGCCTTTTTCTCCATTCCTGTCTATAAGGCCCACCAGAAGCAATATGTCTTCAGCTGGCAAGGTTACCAATATACCTTTACTGCCCTACCTCAGGAGTATATCAACTGTCCGGCTTTGTGTCATAATCTTATTCGGAGAGAGCTTGATTGCTTTTTGCTTCGGCAAGATATCACACTGGTCCATTATATTGATGACATTATGCTGATTGGATCTAGTGAGCAAGAAGTAGCAAACACACTGGACTTACTGGTGAGACATTTGCATGCAAGAGGATGGGAAATAAATCCGACCAAAATTCAGGGACCTTCTACCTCAGTGAAATTTCCTGGGGTCCAGTGGTATGGGGCCTGTCGAGATATTCCTTCTAAGGTGAAGGAAGATATTCCTTCTAAGGTGAAGGGGCCTTTGGCCCCTCCTACAACCAAGAAAGAGACACAATGCCTGGTGTCACAAGGCCTATTTGGATTTTGGAGGCAACACATTCTTCATCTGGGTGTGTTACTTCAGCCCATTTATTGAGTGACCTGAAAGGCGGCCGATTTTGAGCAGGGTCCAGAACAGGAGAAGGCTCTGCCACAGGTCCAAGCTGCTGTGCAAGCTGCTCTGCCACTTGGGCCATATGACCCAGCAGATCCAATGGTGCTTGAGGTGTCAGTGTCAGATAGGGATGCCGTTTGGAGCCTTTGGCAGGCCCCCATAGATGAATCACAGTGGAGGCCTCTAGGATTCTGGAGCAAGGCCCTGCCATCTTCTGCAGATAACTACTTTCCTCTTGAGACAGCTCTTGGCCTGTTACTGGGCTTTGGTGGAAACTGAACATTTGACTATGGGTCATCAAGTCACCATGCGACCTGAACTGCCTATCATGAACTGAGTGCTTTCTGACCCATCTAGCCATAAGGTGGGTTGTGCACAGCAACCTTCCATCATCAAATGGAAGTGGTCTATATGTGATCAGGCTCAAGCAGGTTCTGAAGGCACAAATAAGTTACATGAGGAAGTGGCTCAAATGCCCATGGTCTCCACTCCTGCCACCCTGCCTTCTCTCCCCCAGCCTGCACCAATGGCCTCCTGGGGAGTTTCCTGTGATCAATTGACAGAGGAAGAGAAGACTAGGGCCTGGTTCACAGATGGTTCTACACAATATGCAGGCACCACCCAAAAGTGGACAGCTGCAGCACTATAGCCCCTTCCCAGGACATCCCTAAAGGACAGCAGTGAAGGGAAATCTTCCCAGTGGGCAGAACTTCAAGCAGTGCACCTGGTAGTACACTTTGCATGGAAGGAGAAATGGCCAGATGTGTGATTATACACTGATTCATGGGTTGTAGCCAATGGTTTGGCTGGATGGTCAGGGACTTGGAAGAAGCACCCAATGCTTCTGCCAGGACCACCATCCATGGACTCATGGAATGCCTTATCTGCCATCATGTTATTCTACACGGCATTACCTCTGACCAAGGCACTCACTTTATGGCTGAAGAAGTGTGGCAGTGGGCTCATGCTCATGGAATTCACTGGTCTTACCATGTTCTCCATCATCCTGAAGCAGCTGAATTGATAGAATGGTGGAATGGCCTTTTGAAGTCACAATTACAACATCAACTAGATGACAATACTTTGCAGGGCTGGGGCAAAGTTCTCCGGAAGGCCGTGTATGCTCTGAATCAGTGTCCAATATATGGTACTCTTCCTCCCATAGCCAGGATTCATGGGTCCAGGAATCAAGGGGTGGAAGTGGAAGTGGTACCACTCACCATCACCCCTAGCAATCCACTAGCAAAATTTTTGCTTCCTGTTCTTGTGACATTACGTTCTGCTGGCCTAGAGGTCTTAGTTCTAGAGGGAGGAATGCTGCCACAAGGAGACACAACAATGATCCTGTTAAACTGGAAGTTAAGATTGCCACCTGGACACTTTGTGCTCCTCCTACCTTTAAGTCAACCGGCTAAGGATGGAGTCACAGTGTTGGCTGGGGTGATTGACCCAGACTCTCAAGACAAAATCAGTCTACTCCACAATGGAGGTAAGGAAGAATATGCATGGAATGCAGGAGATCCATGAGGGCGTCTCTTAGTATTACTACGCCCTCTGATTAAGGTCAATGGGAAACTAAAATAGCCCAATCCAGCCAGGACTACAAATGGCCCAGACCCTTCAGGAATGAAAGTTTGGATCACTCCATCAGGAAAAAAAATCACGACCTGCCGAGGTGCTTGCCAAAGGCAAAGGGAATACAGAATGGGTAGTAGAAGAAGGTAGTCATCAATACCAGCTATGACCATGTGACCAGCTGCAGAAACAGGGATTGTAATCGTCATGAGTATTTTCTCCTTTTGCTAAAAACATGTTTGTGCATATATATGTTTGTACTAAGAAATGTCTTCATTTTATTTCCTTTTGCCTTTATCATGTAACATAAGATTTATTGACTTCATATCGGCATTTAAGTATTAACTTTATATTGTAGTATTTGGGTTGGGGATTGGTGCATTTCTGGTTGTACAAAGGATAGTTGTATTATTTTAGGTGTAATTATGACCTTATTATTGTCTTTATTTGAAGATTATGTATAATCTCAGGAAATGTATATAGCTTCATGTTGACAAGGGCTGGTTGAAATACTTAATACTGAGTGTCAACTTGATTGGATTGAAGGATACAAAGTATTGATTCTGAGTGTGTCTGTGAGGGTGTTGCCAAAGGAGATTAACATTTGAGTCAGTGGACTGGGGAAGGCAGATCTACCCTTAATCTGGTGGGCACAATCTAATCAGCTGCCAGCGAATATAAAGCAGACAGAAAAACATGAAAAGGAGAGACTGGCCTAGCCTCCCAGCCTACATCTTTCTCCTGTGCTGGGTGCTTCCTGCCCTTGAACATCACACTCCAAGTTCTTCATTGTTGAGACTTGGACTGGCTCTCCTTGCTTCTCAAGCTTGTAGACAGCCTATTGCGGGAACTTGTGATCATGTAAGTTAATACTGAATAAACTCCCCTCTATTAATTCTGTCCCTCTAGAGAGAACCCTGACTAATATATCATAGAGTGAGACCCTGTCTCAAAAAAAAAAAAAAAAAAAAGAAGAAAAGAGAGTCATTTGATTTTGCTCTATTTTTTCAGGATCTTTTTGGCTATTCTGAACTCCTTACAATATTGTGTGAATTTAAGGATTGTCTTTTCCATTTCTGCAAAAAGTTTTGATAGGATTGTGTTGCATCTGTAGATTGCTTTGAGTAGCATTAACATTTTTAACCTTAATAACAATAAGTCTTCCTATCCATGATTACAGGATATATTTCCATTTATTCAAGTCTTTTTAAAAATTTCTTAAAGCAATACTTTTATCTCCTTGGTTAAATTTATTCCTAGGTATTTTATTCTTTTGGATGCTATTATAAATATAATTGTTTCCTTGATTTCCTTTTTGCTCTGTTCATTGCTAGTGTATAGAAACACTGATTTTGGCTTGTTGATCTTATATCCTACAACTTAGCTGAATTTGTTTATTGCTCTAGTTTTTTTTGGTGGGGGTGGTGAAGGGGGTGGATTCTTTTTTTTAATATAAATAGGATCATATAATTATGAATAGAGATACTTTTACTTTCTTTCCAATTTGGATGCCTTTTATTTCATTTTAGTGCCTCATTGATCAGTCTACAACTTTTAGTACAGTGCTGAATAGCCGTGGTGAAAATGGGCATCCTTGTCTTGTTGCTGATGTTTAGGGGAAAGCTTTCATTACTTTTATCTTTGAATATGATGTTGGCTCTGGGTTTTTCATAAATATACTTTATTATGTTGAGGAATTTCACTTCTATTCCTAGTTTTATGAGTTTTTTTTTTTTTTTTAAATCATGAAAGCATGTTGGATTTTGTCATGCCTTTTCAGCATCAATTGTGGGATCATGTATGCAATTCTTTACTTTTTCTGTTAATGAGGTGTGTTGGCATTGATTGATTTTCTAATGCTGAACTACCTTTGTATTCCTGGGATAAATCCCACTTGGCCATGGTGTATATAATGCATTCAGTATGCTGTTGAATCTGTTTGCTAGTATTTCGTTGAGGATTTTTGGTCTATCAACTACTCACACTACCCTACTTGAGGCTACACTGTTGGCCATTCATTCCTTTGATAGTTGTTATTGTTGACTCCTTTCTTCCCAAACTACTCTTGGTGTTTCTGAGGCAGTATGCACTCCTGTTTTTTTCTCTCATTTCTAGGCATTTCTGTGCCTACACTGTAGATTTTTCCTGTTCATCCTTTAAGTGTTAGTATATCTCAGAGATCCTTGTAAGCCTTTGAGTGATCCCATCCACATCCAAACTTTTATTTTCATTTTTTGTAGAGATGGAGTCTTGCTATGTTTCCCAGGCTTGCTTCAAACTAGTGGCCACAAGCAATCCTCCTGCCTCAGCCTGCCAGAGTGCTAGGATTACAGGGGTGAGCCACCTTGCCAGTTCCACACCCAAACGTTTTTTTTTTTTTTTTGTTAAGATGGAGTTTTGCCCTGTTGCCCAGGGTGGAGTGCAATGGTGCAATCTTGGCTCACTGCAACCTCCACCTCCCGGGGTCCAAACGATTCTCCTGCCTCAGCCTCTTGAGTAGCTGGGATTACAGGCACCCGATACCATGCCCAGCTAATTTTTGTATTTTTAGTAAAGACAGGGTTCACCATGTTGGCCAGGGTGGTCTTGAACTCCTGACCTCGTGATCCGCCTGCCTTAGCTTCCTAAAGTGCTGGGATTACAGGCATGAGCCACCGTGCCCGGCCCCAAACTTTTATATATTAGTAACTCCCAAGTCACTGTCTCTGGATAAGGCCACTTCTCTGATCTACATGTGGAGCCACCCCCTGAACAGCTCCATTGCATTGTCCCACAGGTATCCCAACACCTAACAGAACTCACAAGTCTTTCATGTTTGGGCCTCTGTTTACCTGTCCAGAGACTATCAAAGTTGTTCAGAGCCATTTCAATCTTAAGGAAAGAATGCTTTGCATTCAGTTCAAATCTGGGTTATGGCTGGGCACAGTGGCTCATGCCTGCAATCCCAGCACTTTGGGAGGCCAAGGAGAGAGAATTGCTTGAGACCAGGACTTTGAGACCATCCTGGACAACATAGCAAGAACTCATCTGTATAAAAAATTTTAAAAATTAGCCAGGCATGGTGGCTGGCTCTCACCTGTAGTCCCAGTTACTCTGGAAGCTAAGGGGAGGATTGCCTGCCCCAGAGGTCGAGGCTGCAGTGAGCTATGATGGCACCATTGCACTCCACCCTGGGCAACAGAGCAAGACCCTGTGTCAAAATAAATACATACAAATAATAAAAGTAAAAACAAATCCGAGTTATGCTGGCTTCTAGCTCTGTGTACTAGAGCGCATTCCTTAGCTTCTTGTTTCTCTGTTGCCTCTTTGTAAAGTGGGAATGATAATACTTGGCATTAGGATTAATGTGACCCATATTAAGTTCTAAATGAACTGCAGCTCCTTAGTGATAGTATTGGTCAGACCTGAGGGAATACTGTGCAAAGGGGTGGAAAGTAATACCAAGCTGACCATTGTTTCTGCTGACCCTGACTTTTGTGCTTTCACCCAGTTTCTGGTGGAGAACCTGACTGACAGAAACCAGATTAAAACTGGAGCCTTACTCTAATAACCCTACTGGGTTTAATCTGCAGATTTATCTTTATAGCAAAATCTTTTTATTGTTGTAATAATTAAGATCCCTCTGGCTGGTGGTCCAAATCGGATGTTATTCTGCTTATAGAAAACAGTATTTATTAATGTGTTTTTATACTTGATGCTTGTCTTAAGGTGATCATCCACTGATTTTCACTTAAATAATTGTGCTTTTCTATTCCCTCTGTCTCTGTGCTTAAAATCTTGGCTTTACCATTCATGAAAGAGAATGGAAAATATATCCATTAAGAATCAGATAACAATTCGTTAAAAGAGAAAGCTTGGAAATCTCTATATTTAAGTACTTTTTAACAGTGCTTTGAAATGATTAATTGCTTTGTTTTAAATATTGATAAGACACCATAAATTAAATATTTATACATCCTTTTCGTATTTAAAAATAGATGCAACAATTATTAAAGCTATTAATACCTGAACTCCTAATCAAAATCAAAGAAATTTTTAGTCTGAATAAGGCAATGGGGGGAAAATTTGCTGTGTTTTTAAGGCTCCCTTTAAGCTTAAAAACTAGGTGCCTAATTTGTGACTTTTTTGCTAAATTCACTTTTAAAATGACTTAAAAATCACTTACGCTTTATTTTTCTTTCAAATCTTTTTCTCCTAATCTTTTAAAATAAGGAAAGGTGCCTCCGTGTTGGGTACTATAATTGTATTCAAGTTTTTGCAACTCCATTCAAAAAAATACGTATTTTGTAAGCTCTACCTGGACAGGTGGGCTTGATGAAGGGGATGGCTCTGAGGTGCCGGTTTTCAGCCACAGGCCCTTCAGCGCTTGAACAGCTACAGACAGGGTAGGTTTCTGGCCAAAGCCCGGGAGCCGAGTCTTCAGGAAGCCGCAGGGGCCCCTAGGGCGCGGACTGGGCCGATTGGCCCTAGAGGTCTGGCAGCACCGGCTCCGCCCGCAGGGGCGGTGCCCGACCCGGCTTCCTCAGAGCCCGCCCTCCGCGCCGGGCGCCCCCGCGGCCTCCGCGGCAACTGCTCCCGGTGATGCAAACCCTCACTTCCCGCATCCACTTCCTCACAGAGCCTGCGGAGCCGGCGGGAGCTGCGCGCGCCGCCCAGCCGTGCGTCATGGGCAACATCCAGAAGAAGCTGACTGGCAAAGCCGAGGGCGGCAAGCGGCCCGCCAGGGGCGCGCCGCGGCGGGGCCAGACCCCGGAGGCCGGCGCGGACAAGCGGAGCCCGCGGCGGGCCTCTGCGGCGGCGGCGGGCGGCGACGCCACCGGGCATCCGGGCGGCGGGCAGGGCGCGGAGAACTCCGTCGCGCCCCAACCCGCCGCCCCGGTCAGCCCGGCCGGCCTGAAGAGCCAGGGCAACGAGCAGTTCCGAAGCGGGCAGTTCGCTGAGGCGGCCGGCAAGTACTC
>NW_026652284.1:80558056-80558849 GCF_009828535.3 Hylobates moloch
GCTCCTGGAGCCGGCAGGTAGGTGCGCCGCGCCCCGCCGCTTCCCGGGCCCCTCGCGCTGCGGTTCCCCCGACCCCCGGGGACCCCGTGGGAGGGGCGCTGCCGCCTCCTGAATGACAGGCGCCGGCATCGCTGCATTCCTCCCAGGTGACTAAGAGCGCCGTGCCACCTGACCTCAGTGAGCAGCACCTTGGAATGCGGGCATGTTCCCGGCCAGGCATGTTTGCCTCTGTCCCTGCCGGGCTTTCCCTTGGTGGCTATTGCGGGTAGCAGCTCCGCGGAGTTCTGCATGATCAGTCTGCAGGACTGCAGTGCCACCCCACCGGAGACCTCGGCCGTCTTGTAATTCTGGTGAACTGTGATCTTGCTAATGGATTTTAACTGTATTTAATTAAATGTGATTTTTAGGAAGTGAAATTGCAGATGATCTAAGTATCTTATATTCAAATAGAGCAGCATGTTACCTAAAAGAAGGAAACTGCAGTGGCTGCATTCAAGATTGTAACAGGTAAACTGCACGTTTTCAGGTTTGTCAAGAGATTGTTATAATTTCATTGTGGTGAATGCAATATCCAAGATCCTAAATTTTCTGCCTAAAGATCTAATTTCTTAAGCGCTTTATGGTATGTTAATTGATTGATGCATAAAAATCATAAATTATCTCACGTATATGAAGAGAGTTATAGAAGATTGTGCAAAGTTTTTTCATTTCCACTGCTACCGCCCTAATTCGTGCTCTTTTCATATCACTCCTAGACTACTGGAGAAGCCTGATAACTAATTCCAATCCACTG